>NW_027552820.1:0-55897 GCF_045843805.1 Urocitellus parryii | reverse complement strand
CAAAGAGCTAGCACAAACCGTGTTTGATTTAGAGTTCCAACCACATGTATCCATATAGGAGAAAACAGAGTGAAACCTAAACATGAAAACGGTTACTGCAAAGGAACGGTTTAACCTAGAAGAAGCAAATTTAGTGAGCCAAGTGAGATTCGTGTACTGATCACTACCTGCAAGTATCATCAAGATTGGGTGAAAAAATGTTTGCTG
The DNA here is from genome assembly GCF_045843805.1 of Urocitellus parryii. NCBI lineage: Eukaryota > Metazoa > Chordata > Mammalia > Rodentia > Sciuridae > Urocitellus > Urocitellus parryii. Next base: position 55,690 of record NW_027552820.1, on the reverse strand, counting down.
AGATTTCAGGAAACTCGTAGTTTTTTGCAAGCTTGGCAACCCCTTTCAATGAAAGGGATTCTCGTCAGTCTCTGCTTGGGGCTTCTTCAATAGCACACAAACCATAGCGATAGAACTTGGAACTACATTATTGTGCCAAGTTTCAAAGAGCTAGCCCAAACCGTGTTTGATTTAGAGTTCCAACTACATGTATCCATATAGGAGAAAACAGAGTGAAACCTAAACATGAAAACGGTTACTGCAAAGGAACGGTTTAACCTAGAAGAACGAAATTTGGTGAGCCAAGTGGGATTGGTGTACTGATCATTAAATGGAAGTATCATCAAGATTGGGTGAAAAAATGTTTGCTGAGATTTCAGGAAACTCGCAGTTTTTTGGAAGCCTGGCAACCCCTTTCAATGAAAGTGATTCTCGTCAGTCTCTGCTTGGGGCTACTTCAATAGCACACAAACCATAGCGATAGAACTTGTAACTACATTATTGTGCCAAGTTTCAAAGAGCTAGCACAAACCGTGTTTGATTTAGAGTTCCAACTACATGTATCCATATAGGAGAAAACATTGTGAAACCTAAACATGAAAACGGTTACTGCAAAGGAACGGTTTAACCTAGAAGAACGAAATTTGGTGAGCCAAGTGGGATTGGTGTACTGATCATTAAATGGAAGTATCATCAAGATTGGGTGAAAAAATGTTTGCTGAGATTTCAGGAAACTCGTAGTTTTTTGGAAGCTTGGCAACCCCTTTCAATGAAAGGGATTCTCGTCAGTCTCTGCTTGGGGCTACTTCAATAGCACACAAACCATAGGTATAGAACGTGGAACTACATTATTGTGCCAAGTTTCAAAGAGGTAGCACAAACCGTGTTTGATTTAGACTTCCAACTACATGTATACATATAGGAGAATACAGAGTGAAACCTAAACATGAAAACGGTTACTGCAAAGGAACGGTTTAACCTAGAAGAAGGAAATTTAGTGAGCCAAGTGAGATTCGTGTACTGATCACTACCTGCAATTATCATCAAGATTGGGTGAAAAAATATTTGCTGAGATTTCAGGAAACTCGCAGTTTTTTGGAAGCCTGGCAACCCCTTTCAATGAAAGGGATTCTCGTCAGTCTCTGCTTGGGGCTACTTCAATAGCACACAAACCATAGCGATAGAACTTGGAACTACATTATTGTGCCAAGTTTCAAAGAGCTAGCACAAACCGTGTTTGATTTAGAGTTCCAACTACATGTATCCATATAGGAGAAAACAGAGTGAAACCTAAACATGAAAACGGTTACTGCAAAGGAACGGTTTAACCTAGAAGAACGAAATTTGGTGAGCCAAGTGGGATTGGTGTACTGATCATTAAATGGAAGTATCATCAAGATTGGGTGAAAAAATGTTTGCTGAGATTTCAGGAAACTAGTAGTATTTTGGAAGCTTGGCAACCTCTTTCAATGAAAGGGATTCTCGTCAGTCTCTGCTTGGGGCTACTTCAGTAGCACACAAACCATAGCGATAGAACTTGGAACTACATTATTGTGCCAAGTTTCAAAGAGCTAGCCCAAACCGTGTTTGATTTAGAGTTCCAACTACATGTATCCATATAGGAGAAAACAGAGTGAAACCTAAACATGAAAACGGTTACTGCAAAGGAACGGTTTAACCTAGAAGAACGAAATTTGGTGAGCCAAGTGGGATTGGTGTACTGATCATTAAATGGAAGTATCATCAAGATTGGGTGAAAAAATGTTTGCTGAGATTTCTGGAAACTCGCAGTTTTTTGGAAGCCTGGCAAACCCTTTCAATGAAAGTGATTCTCGTCAGTCTCTGCTTGGGGCTACTTCAATAGCACACAAACCATAGCGATAGAACTTGTAACTACATTATTGTGCCAAGTTTCAAAGAGCTAGCACAAACCGTGTTTGATTTAGAGTTCCAACTACATGTATCCATATAGGAGAAAACAGAGTGAAACCTAAACATGAAAACGGTTACTGCAAAGGAACGGTTTAACCTACAAGAACGAAATTTGGTAAGCCAAGTGGGATTGGTGTACTGATCATTAAATGGAAGTATCATCAAGATTGGGTGAAAAAATGTTTGCTGAGATTTCAGGAAACTCGTAGTTTTTTGGAAGCTTGGCAACCCCTTTCAATGAAAGGGATTCTCGTCAGTCTCTGCTTGGGGCTACTTCAATAGCACACAAACCATAGGTATAGAACGTGGAACTACATTATTGTGCCAAGTTTCAAAGAGGTAGCACAAACCGTGTTTGATTTAGACTTCCAACTACATGTATACATATAGGAGAATACAGAGTGAAACCTAAACATGAAAACGGTTACTGCAAAGGAACGGTTTTAACCTAGAAGAAGGAAATTTAGTGAGCCAAGTGAGATTCGTGTACTGATCACTACCTGCAATTATCATCAAGATTGGGTGAAAAAATGTTTGCTGAGATTTCAGGAAACTCGCAGTTTTTTGGAAGCCTGGCAACCCCTTTCAATGAAAGGGATACTCGTCAGTCTCTGCTTGGGGCTACTTCAATAGCACACAAACCATAGCGATAGAACTTGGAACTACATTATTGTGCCAAGTTTCAAAGAGCTAGCACAAACCGTGTTTGATTTAGAGTTCCAACTACATGTATCCATATAGGAGAAAACAGAGTGAAACCTAAACATGAAAACGGTTACTGCAAAGGAACGGTTTAACCTAGAAGAACGAAATTTGGTGAGCCAAGTGGGATTGGTGTACTGATCATTAAATGGAAGTACCATCAAGATTGGGTGAAAAAATGTTTGCTGAGATTTCAGGAAACTAGTAGTATTTTGGAAGCTTGGCAACCCCTTTCAATGAAAGGGATTCTCGTCAGTCTCTGCTTGGGGCTACTTCAGTAGCACACAAACCATAGCGATAGAACTTGGAACTACATTATTGTGCCAAGTTTCAAAGAGCTAGCACAAACCGTGTTTGATTTAGAGTTCCAACTACATGTATCCATATAGGAGAAAACAGAGTGAAACCTAAACATGAAAATGGTTACTGCAAAGGAACGGTTTAACCTAGAAGAACGAAATTTAGTAAGCCAAGTGAGATTCATTTACTGATCACTACCTGCAATTATTATCAAGATTGGGTGAAAAAATGTTTGCTGAGATTTCAGGAAACTCGTAGTTTTTTGGAAGCTTGGCAACCCCTTTCAATGAAAGGGATTCTCGTCAGTCTCTGCTTGGGGCTTCTTCATAGCACACAAACCATAGCGATAGAACTTGGAACTACATTATTGTGCCAAGTTTCAAAGAGGTAGCACAAACCGTGTTTGATTTAGAGTTCCAACTACATGTATCCATATAGGAGAAAACAGAGTGAAACCTAAACATGACAACGGTTACTGCAAAGGAACGGTTTAACCTAGAAGAAGGAAATTTAGTGAGCCAAGTGAGATTCCTGTACTGATCACTATCTGCAAGTATCATCAAGATTGGGTGAAAAAATGTTTGCTGAGATTTCAGGAAACTCGTAGTATTTTGGAAGCTTGGCAACCCCTTTCAATGAAAGGGATTCTCGTCAGTCTCTGCTTGGGGCTACTTCAATAGCACACAAACCATAGCGATAGAACTTGGAACTACATTATTGTGCCAAGTTTCAAAGAGCTAGCACAAACCGTGTTTGATTTAGAGTTCCAACTACATGTATCCATATAGGAGAAAACAGAGTGAAACCTAAACATGAAAACGGTTCCTGCAAAGGAACGGTTTAACTTAAAAGAACGAAATTTGGTGAGCCAAGTGAGATTCGTGTACTGATCACTACCTGCAAGTATCATCAAATTGGGTGAAAAAATGTTTCCTGAGATTTCAGGAAACACGTAGTATTTTGCAAGCTTGGCAACCCCTTTCAATGAAAGGGATTCTCGTCAGTCTCTGCTTAGGGCTTCTTCATAGCACACAAACCATAGCGATAGAACTTGGAACTACATTATTGTGCCAAGTTTCAAAGAGCTAGCACAAACCGTGTTTGAATTAGAGTTCCAACTATATGTATCCATATAGGGGAAAACAGAGTGAAATCTAAACATGAAAACGGTTACTGCAAAGGAACGGTTTAACCTAGAAGAAGGAAATTTAGTGAGCCAAGTGAGATTCGTGTACTGATCACTACCTGCAATTATCATCAAGATTGGTGAAAAATGTTTGCTGAGATTTCAGGAAACTCGTAGTTTTTTGCAAGCTTGGCAACCCCTTTCAATGAAAGGGATTCTCGTCAGTCTCTGCTTGGGGCTACGTCAATAGCACACAAACCATAGCGATAGAACTTGGAACTACATTATTGTGCCAAGTTTCAAAGAGCTAGCACAAACTGTGTTTGATTTAGAGTTCCAACTACATGTATCCATATAGGAGAAAACAGAGTGAAACCTAAACATGAAAACGGTTACTGCAAAGGAACGGTTTAACCTAGAAGAACGAAATTTGGTGAGCCAAGTGGGATTGGTGTACTGATCATTAAATGGAAGTATCATGAAGATTGGGTGAAAAAATGTTTGCTGAGATTTCAGGAAACTCGCAGTTTTTTGGAAGCTTGGCAACCCCTTTCAATGAAAGGGATTCTCGTCAGTCTCTGCTTGGGGCTACTTCAATAGCACACAAACCATAGCGATAGAACTTGGAGCTACATTATTGTGCCAAGTTTCAAACAGCTAGCCCAAACCGTGTTTGATTTAGAGTTCCAACTACATGTATCCATATAGGAGAAAACAGAGTGAAACCTAAACATGAAAACGGTTCCTGCAAAGGAACGGTTTAACTTAAAAGAACGAAATTTGGTGAGCCAAGTGAGATTCGTGTACTGATCACTACCTGCAAGTATCATCAAGATTGGGTGAAAAAATGTTTCCTGAGATTTCAGGAAACTCGTAGTATTTTGCAAGCTTGGCAACCCCTTTCAATGAAAGGGATTCTCGTCAGTCTCTGCTTGGGCTTCTTCATAGCACACAAACCATAGCGATAGAACTGGAACTACATTATTGTGCCAAGTTTCAAAGAGCTAGCACAAACCGTGTTTGAATTAGAGTTCCAACTACATGTATCCATATAGGGGAAAACAGAGTGAAATCTAAACATGAAAACGGTTACTGCAAAGGAACGGTTTAACCTAGAAGAAGGAAATTTAGTGAGCCTAGTGAGATTCGTGTACTGATCACTACCTGCAATTATCATCAAGATTGGGTGAAAAAATGTTTGCTGAGATTTCCGGAAACTCGCAGTTTTTTGGAAGCCTGGCAACCCCTTTCAATGAAAGGGATACTCGTCAGTCTCTGCTTGGGGCTACTTCAATAGCACACAAACCATAGCGATAGAACTTGGAACTACATTATTGTGCCAAGTTTCAAAGAGCTAGCACAAACCGTGTTTGATTTAGAGTTCCAACTACATGTATCCATATAGGAGAAAACAGAGTGAAACCTAAACATGAAAACGGTTACTGCAAAGGAACGGTTTAACCTAGAAGAACGAAATTTAGTAAGCCAAGTGAGATTCATTTTACTGATCACTACCTGCAATTATTATCAAGATTGGGTGAAAAAATGTTTGCTGAGATTTCAGGAAACTCGTAGTTTTTTGGAAGCTTGGCAACCCCTTTCAATGAAAGGGATTCTCGTCAGTCTCTGCTTGGGGCTTCTTCATAGCACACAAACCATAGCGATAGAACTTGGAACTACATTATTGTGCCAAGTTTCAAAGAGGTAGCACAACCGTGTTTGATTTAGAGTTTCCAACTACATGTATCCATATAGGAGAAAACAGAGTGAAACCTAAACATGACAACGGTTACTGCAAAGGAACGGATTAACCTAGAAGCACGAAATTTAGTGAGCCAAGTGAGATTCGTGTACTGATCACTATCTGCAAGTATCATCAAGATTGGGTGAAAAAATGTTTACTGAGATTTCAGGAAACTCGTAGTATTTTGGAAGCTTGGCAACCCCTTTCAATGAAAGGGATTCTCGTCAGTCTCTGCTTGGGGCTACTTCAATAGCACACAAACCATAGCGATAGAACTTGGAGCTACATTATTGTGCCAAGTTTCAAAGAGGTAGCACAAACCGTGTTTGATTTAGAGTTCCAACTACATGTATCCATATAGGAGAAACAGAGTGAAACCTAAACATGAAAACGGTTCCTGCAAAGGAACGGTTTAACTTAAAAGAACGAAATTTGGTGAGCCAAGTGAGATTCGTGTACTGATCACTACCTGCAAGTATCATCAAGATTGGGTGAAAAAATGTTTCCTGAGATTTCAGGAAACTCGTAGTATTTTGCAAGCTTGGCAACCCCTTTCAATGAAAGGGATTCTCGTCAGTCTCTGCTTAGGGCTTCTTCATAGCACACAAACCATAGCGATAGAACTTGGAACTACATTATTGTGCCAAGTTTCAAAGAGCTAGCACAAACCGTGTTTGAATTAGAGTTCCAACTACATGTATCCATATAGGGGAAAACAGAGTGAAATCTAAACATGAAAACGGTTACTGCAAAGGAACGGTTTAACCTAGAAGAACGAAATTTGGTGAGCCAAGTGGGATTGGTGTACTGATCATTAAATGGAAGTATCATCAAGATTGGGTGAAAAAATGTTTGCTGAGATTTCAGGAAACACGTAGTTTTTTGGAAGCTTGGCAACCCCTTTCAATGAAAGGGATTCTCGTCAGTCTCTGCTTGGGGCTACTTCAATAGCACACAAACCATAGGTATAGAACGTGGAACTACATGATTGTGCCAAGTTTCAAAGAGGTAGCACAAACCGTGTTTGATTTAGACTTCCAACTACATGTATCCATGTAGGAGAATACAGAGTGAAACCTAAACATGAAAACGGTTACTGCAAAGGAACGGTTTAACCTAGAAGATGGAAATTTAGTGAGCCAAGTGAGATTCGTGTACTGATCACTACCTGCAATTATCATCAAGATTGGGTGAAAAAATGTTTGCTGAGATTTCAGGAAACTCGTAGTTTTTTGGAAGCTTGGCAACCCCTTTCAATGAAAGGGATTCTCGTCAGTCTCTGCTTGGGGCTACTTCAGTAGCACACAAACCGTAGCGATAGAACTTGGAACTACATTATTGTGCCAAGTTTCAAAGAGCTAGCACAAACCGTGTTGATTTAGAGTTCCAACTACATGTATCCATATAGGAGAAAACAGAGTGAAACCTAAACATGAAAACGGTTACTGCAAAGGAACGGTTTAACCTAGAAGAACGAAATTTGGTGAGCCAAGTGGGATTGGTGTACTCATCATTAAATGGAAGTATCATCAACATTGGGTGAAAAAATGTTTGCTGAGATTTCAGGAAACTGGTAGTATTTTGGAAGCTTGGCAACCCCTTTCAATGAAAGGGATTCTCGTCAGTCTCTGCTTGGGGCTACTTCAATAGCACACAAACCATAGCGATAGAACTTGGAACTACATTATTGTGCCAAGTTTCAAAGAGCTAGCACAAACCGTGTTTGATTTAGAGTTCCAACTACATGTATCCATATAGGAGAAAACAGAGTGAAACCTAAACATGAAAACGGTTACTGCAAAGGAACGGTTTAACCTAGAAGAACGAAATTTGGTGAGCCAAGTGGGATTGGTGTACTGATCATTAAATGGAAGTATCATCAAGATTGGGTGAAAAAATGTTTGCTGAGATTTCAGGAAACTAGTAGTATTTTGGAAGCTTGGCAACCCCTTTCAATGAAAGGGATTCTCGTCAGTCTCTGCTTGGGGCTACTTCAGTAGCACACAAACCATAGCGATAGAACTTGGAACTACATTATTGTGCCAAGTTTCAAAGAGCTAGCACAAACCGTGTTTGATTTAGAGTTCCAACCACATGTATCCATATAGGAGAAAACAGAGTGAAACCTAAACATGAAATCGGTTACTGCAAAGGAACGGTTTAACCTAGAAGAAGCAAATTTAGTGAGCCAAGTGAGATTCGTGTACTGATCACTACCTGCAAGTATCATCAAGATTGGGTGAAAAAATGTTTGCTGAGATTTCAGGAAACTCGTAGTTTTTTGCAAGCTTGGCAACCCCTTTCAATGAATGGGATTCTCGTCAGTCTCTGCTTGGGGCTTCTTCAATAGCACACAAACCATAGCGATAGAACTTGGAACTACATTATTGTGCCAAGTTTCAAAGAGCTAGCCCAAACCTTGCTTGATTTAGAGTTCCAACTACATGTATCCATATAGGAGAAAACAGAGTGAAACCTAAACATGAAAACGGTTACTGCAAAGGAACGGTTTAACCTAGAAGAACGAAATTTGGTGAGCCAAGTGGGATTGGTGTACTGATCATTAAATGGAAGTATCATCATGATTGGGTGAAAAAATGTTTGCTGAGATTTCAGGAAACTCGTAGTTTTTTGCAAGCTTGGCAACCCCTTTCAATGAAAGGGATTCTCGTCAGTCTCTGCTTGGGGCTACGTCAATAGCACACAAACCATAGCGATAGAACTTGGAACTACATTATTGTGCCAAGTTTCAAAGAGCTAGCACAAACTGTGTTTGATTTAGAGTTCCAACTACATGTATCCATATAGGAGAAAACAGAGTGAAACCTAAACATGAAAACGGTTACTGCAAAGGAACGGTTTAACCTAGAAGAACGAAATTTGGTGAGCCAAGTGGGATTGGTGTACTGATCATTAAATGGAAGTATCATGAAGATTGGGTGAAAAAATGTTTGCTGAGATTTCAGGAAACTCGCAGTTTTTTGGAAGCTTGGCAACCCCTTTCAATGAAAGGGATTCTCGTCAGTCTCTGCTTGGGGCTACTTCAATAGCACACAAACCATAGCGATAGAACTTGGAGCTACATTATTGTGCCAAGTTTCAAACAGCTAGCCCAAACCGTGTTTGATTTAGAGTTCCAACTACATGTATCCATATAGGAGAAAACAGAGTGAAACCTAAACATGAAAACGGTTCCTGCAAAGGAACGGTTTAACTTAAAAGAACGAAATTTGGTGAGCCAAGTGAGATTCGTGTACTGATCACTACCTGCAAGTATCATCAAGATTGGGTGAAAAAATGTTTCCTGAGATTTCAGGAAACTCGTAGTATTTTGCAAGCTTGGCAACCCCTTTCAATGAAAGGGATTCTCGTCAGTCTCTGCTTAGGGCTTCTTCATAGCACACAAACCATAGCGATAGAACTTGGAACTACATTATTGTGCCAAGTTTCAAAGAGCTAGCACAAACCGTGTTTGAATTAGAGTTCCAACTACATGTATCCATATAGGGGAAAACAGAGTGAAATCTAAACATGAAAACGGTTACTGCAAAGGAACGGTTTAACCTAGAAGAAGGAAATTTAGTGAGCCTAGTGAGATTCGTGTACTGATCACTACCTGCAATTATCATCAAGATTGGGTGAAAAAATGTTTGCTGAGATTTCCGGAAACTCGCAGTTTTTTGGAAGCCTGGCAACCCCTTTCAATGAAAGGGATACTCGTCAGTCTCTGCTTGGGGCTACTTCAATAGCACACAAACCATAGCGATAGAACTTGGAACTACATCATTGTGCCAAGTTTCAAAGAGCTAGCACAAACCGTGTTTGATTTAGAGTTCCAACTACATGTATCCATATAGGAGAAAACAGAGTGAAACCTAAACATGAAAACGGTTACTGCAAAGGAACGGTTTAACCTAGAAGAACGAAATTTGGTGAGCCAAGTGGGATTGGTGTACTGATCATTAAATGGAAGTATCATCAACATTGGGTGAAAAAATGTTTGCTGAGATTTCAGGAAACTGGTAGTATTTTGGAAGCTTGGCAACCCCTTTCAATGAAAGGGATTCTCGTCAGTCTCTGCTTGGTGCTACGTCAATAGCACACAAACCATTGCGATAGAACTTGGAACTACATTATTGTGCCAAGTTTCAAAGAGGTAGCACAAACCGTGTTTGATTTAGAGTTCCAACTACATGTATCCATATAGGAGAAAACAGAGTGAAACCTAAACATGAAAACGGTTACTGCAAAGGAACGGTTTAACCTAGAAGAACGAAATTTAGTAAGCCAAGTGAGATTCATTTACTGATCACTACCTGCAATTATTATCAAGATTGGGTGAAAAAATGTTTGCTGAGATTTCAGGAAACTCGTAGTTTTTTGGAAGCTTGGCAACCCCTTTCAATGAAAGGGATTCTCGTCAGTCTCTGCTTGGGGCTTCTTCATAGCACACAAACCATAGCGATAGAACTTGGAACTACATTATTGTGCCAAGTTTCAAAGAGGTAGCACAAACCGTGTTTGATTTAGAGTTCCAACTACATGTATCCATATAGGAGAAAACAGAGTGAAACCTAAACATGACAACGGTTACTGCAAAGGAACGGATTAACCTAGAAGCACGAAATTTAGTGAGCCAAGTGAGATTCGTGTACTGATCACTATCTGCAAGTATCATCAAGATTGGGTGAAAAAATGTTTACTGAGATTTCAGGAAACTCGTAGTATTTTGGAAGCTTGGCAACCCCTTTCAATGAAAGGGATTCTCGTCAGTCTCTGCTTGGGGCTACTTCAATAGCACACAAACCATAGCGATAGAACTTGGAGCTACATTATTGTGCCAAGTTTCAAAGAGCTAGCACAAACCGTGTTTGATTTAGAGTTCCAACTACATGTATCCATATAGGAGAAACAGAGTGAAACCTAAACATGAAAACGGTTCCTGCAAAGGAACGGTTTAACTTAAAAGAACGAAATTTGGTGAGCCAAGTGAGATTCGTGTACTGATCACTACCTGCAAGTATCATCAAGATTGGGTGAAAAAATGTTTCCTGAGATTTCAGGAAACTCGTAGTATTTTGCAAGCTTGGCAACCCCTTTCAATGAAAGGGATTCTCGTCAGTCTCTGCTTAGGGCTTCTTCATAGCACACAAACCATAGCGATAGAACTTGGAACTACATTATTGTGCCAAGTTTCAAAGAGCTAGCACAAACCGTGTTTGAATTAGAGTTCCAACTACATGTATCCATATAGGGGAAAACAGAGTGAAATCTAAACATGAAAACGGTTACTGCAAAGGAACGGTTTAACCTAGAAGAACGAAATTTGGTGAGCCAAGTGGGATTGGTGTACTGATCATTAAATGGAAGTATCATCAAGATTGGGTGAAAAAATGTTTGCTGAGATTTCAGGAAACACGTAGTTTTTTGGAAGCTTGGCAACCCCTTTCAATGAAAGGGATTCTCGTCAGTCTCTGCTTGGGGCTACTTCAATAGCACACAAACCATAGGTATAGAACGTGGAACTACATTATTGTGCCAAGTTTCAAAGAGGTAGCACAAACCGTGTTTGATTTAGACTTCCAACTACATGTATCCATATAGGAGAATACAGAGTGAAACCTAAACATGAAAACGGTTACTGCAAAGGAACGGTTTAACCTAGAAGATGGAAATTTAGTGAGCCAAGTGAGATTCGTGTACTGATCACTACCTGCAATTATCATCAAGATTGGGTGAAAAAATGTTTGCTGAGATTTCAGGAAACTCGTAGTTTTTTGGAAGCTTGGCAACCCCTTTCAATGAAAGGGATTCTCGTCAGTCTCTGCTTGGGGCTACTTCAGTAGCACACAAACCGTAGCGATAGAACTTGGAACTACATTATTGTGCCAAGTTTCAAAGAGCTAGCACAAACCATGTTTGATTTAGAGTTCCAACTACATGTATCCATATAGGAGAAAACAGAGTGAAACCTAAACATGAAAACGGTTACTGCAAAGGAACGGTTTAACCTAGAAGAACGAAATTTGGTGAGCCAAGTGGGATTGGTGTACTGATCATTAAATGGAAGTATCATCAACATTGGGTGAAAAAATGTTTGCTGAGATTTCAGGAAACTGGTAGTATTTTGGAAGCTTGGCAACCCCTTTCAATGAAAGGGATTCTCGTCAGTCTCTGCTTGGGGCTACTTCAATAGCACACAAACCATAGCGATAGAACTTGGAACTACATTATTGTGCCAAGTTTCAAAGAGCTAGCACAAACCGTGTTTGATTTAGAGTTCCAACTACATGTATCCATATAGGAGAAAACAGAGTGAAACCTAAACATGAAAACGGTTACTGCAAAGGAACGGTTTAACCTAGAAGAACGAAATTTGGTGAGCCAAGTGGGATTGGTGTACTGATCATTAAATGGAAGTATCATCAAGATTGGGTGAAAAAATGTTTGCTGAGATTTCAGGAAACTAGTAGTATTTTGGAAGCTTGGCAACCCCTTTCAATGAAAGGGATTCTCGTCAGTCTCTGCTTGGGGCTACTTCAGTAGCACACAAACCATAGCGATAGAACTTGGAACTACATTATTGTGCCAAGTTTCAAAGATCTAGCACAAACCGTGTTTGATTTAGAGTTCCAACCACATGTATCCATATAGGAGAAAACAGAGTGAAACCTAAACATGAAATCGGTTACTGCAAAGGAACGGTTTAACCTAGAAGAAGCAAATTTAGTGAGCCAAGTGAGATTCGTGTACTGATCACTACCTGCAAGTATCATTAAGATTGGGTGAAAAAATGTTTGCTGAGATTTCAGGAAACTCGTAGTTTTTTGCAAGCTTGGCAACCCCTTTCAATGAATGGGATTCTCGTCAGTCTCTGCTTGGGGCTTCTTCAATAGCACACAAACCATAGCGATAGAACTTGGAACTACATTATTGTGCCAAGTTTCAAAGAGCTAGCCCAAACCTTGTTTGATTTAGAGTTCCAACTACATGTATCCATATAGGAGAAAACAGAGTGAAACCTAAACATGAAAACGGTTACTGCAAAGGAACGGTTTAACCTAGAAGAACGAAATTTGGTGAGCCAAGTGGGATTGGTGTACTGATCATTAAATGGAAGTATCATCAAGATTGGGTGAAAAAATGTTTGCTGAGATTTCAGGAAACTCGCAGTTTTTTGGAAGCCTGGCAACCCCTTTCAATGAAAGTGATTCTCGTCAGTCTCTGCTTGGGGCTACTTCAATAGCACACAAACCATAGCGATAGAACTTGTAACTACATTATTGTGCCAAGTTTCAAAGAGCTAGCACAAACCGTGTTTGATTTAGAGTTCCAACTACATGTATCCATATAGGAGAAAACAGAGTGAAACCTAAACATGAAAGCGGTTACTGCAAAGGAACGGTTTAACCTACAAGAACGAAATTTAGAGAGCCCAGTGAGATTCGTGTACTGATCACTACCTGCAAGTATCATCAAGAGTGGGTGAAAAAATGTTTCCTGAGATTTCAGGAAACTCGTAGTTTTTTGGATGCCTGGCAATCCCTTTCTATGAAAGGGATTCTCGTCAGTCTCTGCTTGGGGCTATTTCAATAGCACACAAACCATGGCTATAGAACGTGGAACTACATTATTGTGCCAAGTTTCAAAGAGCTAGCACAAACCGTGTTTGATTTAGAGTTCCAACCACATGTATCCATATAGGAGAAAACAGAGTGAAACCTAAACATGAAAACGGTTACTGCAAAGGAAAGGTTTAACCTAGAAGAAGGAAATTTAGTGAGCCAAGTGAGATTCGTGTACTGATCACTACCTGCAATTATCATCAAGATTGGGTGAAAAAATGTTTGCTGAGATTTCAGGAAACTCGCAGTTTTTTGGAAGCCTGGCAACCCCTTTCAATGAAAGGGATTCTCGTCAGTCTCTGCTTGGGGCTACTTCAATAGCACACAAACCATAGCGATAGAACTTGGAACTACATTATTGTGCCAAGTTTCAAAGAGCTAGCACAAACCGTGTTTGATTTAGAGTTCCAACTACATGTATCCATATAGGAGAAAACAGAGTGAAACCTAAACATGAAAACGGTTACTGCAAAGGAACGGTTTAACCTAGAAGAACGAAATTTGGTGAGCCAAGTGGGATTGGTGTACTGATCATTAAATGGAAGTATCATCAAGATTTGGTGAAAAAATGTTTGCTGAGATTTCAGGAAACTAGTAGTATTTTGGAAGCTTGGCAACCCCTTTCAATGAAAGGGATTCTCGTCTGTCTCTGCTTGGGGCTACTTCAGTAGCACACAAACCATAGCGATAGAACTTCGAACTGCATTATTGTGCCAAGTTTCAAAGAGCTAGCACAAACCGTGTTTGATTTAGAGTTCCAACTACATGTATCCTTATAGGAGAAAACAGAGTGAAACCTAAACATGAAAACGGTTACTGCAAAGGAACGGTTTAACCTAGAAGAACGAAATTTGGTGAGCCAAGTGGGATTGGTGTACTGATCATTAAATGGAAGTATCATCAAGATTTTGTGAAAAAATGTTTGCTGAGATTTCAGGAAACTCGCAGTTTTTGGAAGCTTCTCAATCCCTTTCAATGAAAGGGATTCTCGTCAGTCTCTGCTTGGGGCTACTTCAATAGCACAAAAACCATAGCTATAGAACGTGGAACTACATTATTGTGCCAAGTTTCAAAGAGCTAGCACAAACCGTGTTTGATTTAGAGTTCCAACTACATGTATCCATATAGGAGAAAACAGAGTGAAACCTAAACATGAAAACGGTTACTGCAAAGGAACGGTTTAACCTAGAAGAACGAAATTTAGTGAGCCAAATGAGATTCGTGTACTGATCACTACCTGCAAGTATCATCAAGACTGGGTGAAAAAATGTTTGCTGAGATTTCAGGAAACTCGTAGTTTTTTTGCAAGCTTGGCAACCCCTTTCAATGAAAGGGATTCTCGTCAGTCTCTGCTTGGGGCTACTTCAATAGCACACAAACCATAGCGATAGAACTTGGAACTACATTATTGTGCCAAGTTTCAAAGAGCTAGCACAAACCGTGTTTGATTTAGAGTTCCAACTACATGTATCCATATAGGAGAAAACAGAGTGAAACCTAAACATGAAAACGGTTACTGCAAAGGAACGGTTTAACCTAGAAGAACGAAATTTGGTGAGCCAAGTGGGATTGGTGTACTGATCATTAAATGGAAGTATCATCAAGATTGGGTGAAAAAATGTTTGCTGAGATTTCAGGAAACTAGTAGTATTTTGGAAGCTTGGCAACCCCTTTCAATGAAATGGATTCTCGTCAGTCTCTGCTTGGGGCTACGTCAATAGCACACAAACCATAGCGATAGAACTTGGAACTACATTATTGTGCCAAGTTTCAAAGAGCTAGCACAAACTGTGTTTGATTTAGAGTTCCAACTACATGTATCCATATAGGAGAAAACAGAGTGAAACCTAAACATGAAAACGGTTACTGCAAAGGAACGGTTTAACCTAGAAGAACGAAATTTGGTGAGCCAAGTGGGATTGGTGTACTGATCATTAAATGGAAGTATCATCAAGACTGGATGAAAAAATGTTTGCTGAGATTTCAGGAAACTCGCAGTTTTTTGGAAGCCTGGCAACCCCTTTCAATGAAAGGGATTCTCGTCAGTCTCTGCTTGAGGCTACTTCAATAGCACACAAACCATAGCGATAGAACTTGGAACTACATTATTGTGCCAAGTTTCAAAGAGCTAGCACAAACCGTGTTTGATTTAGATTTCCAACTACATGTATCCATATAGGAGAAAACAGAGTGAAACCTAAGCATGAAAAAGGTTCCTGCCAAGGAACGGTTTAACCTAGAAGAACGAAATTTGGTGAGGCAAGTGAGATTCGTGTACTGATCACTTCCTGCAAGTATCATCAAGATTGGGTGAAAAAATGTTTGCTGAGATTTCAGGAAACTGGTAGTATTTTGGAAGCTTGGCAACCCCTTTCAATGAAAGGGATTCTCGTCAGTCTCTGCTTGGGGCTACTTCAGTAGCACACAAACCATAGCGATAGAACTTGGAACTATATTATTGTGCCAAGTTTCAAAGAGCTAGCACAAACCGTTTTTGATTTAGAGTTCCAACCACATGTATCCATATAGGAGAAAACAGAGTGAAACCTAAACATGAAAACGGTTACTGCAAAGGAACGGTTTAACCTAGAAGAACG
The DNA here is from genome assembly GCF_045843805.1 of Urocitellus parryii. Lineage (NCBI taxonomy): Eukaryota > Metazoa > Chordata > Mammalia > Rodentia > Sciuridae > Urocitellus > Urocitellus parryii. The sequence goes on along the minus strand of NW_027552820.1, from coordinate 39,685 downwards.
AAATTTGGTGAGCCAAGTGGGATTGGTGTACTGATCATTAAATGGAAGTATCATCAAGATTGGGTGAAAAAATGTTTGCTGAGATTTCAGGAAACACGTAGTTTTTTGGAAGCTTGGCAACCCCTTTCAATGAAAGGGATTCTCGTCAGTCTCTGCTTGGGGCTACTTCAATAGCACACAAACCATAGGTATAGAACGTGGAACTACATTATTGTGCCAAGTTTCAAAGAGGTAGCACAAACCGTGTTTGATTTAGACTTCCAACTACATGTATCCATATAGGAGAATACAGAGTGAAACCTAAACATGAAAACGGTTACTGCAAAGGAAGGGTTTAACCTAGAAGAAGGAAATTTAGTGAGCCAAGTGAGATTCGTGTACTGATCACTACCTGCAATTATCATCAAGATTGGGTGAAAAAATGTTTGCTGAGATTTCAGGAAACTCGTAGTTTTTTGGAAGCTTGGCAACCCCTTTCAATGAAAGGGATTCTCGTCAGTCTCTGCTTGGGGCTACTTCAGTAGCACACAAACCGTAGCGATAGAACTTGGAACTACATTATTGTGCCAAGTTTCAAAGAGCTAGCACAAACCGTGTTTGATTTAGAGTTCCAACTACATGTATCCATATAGGAGAAAACAGAGTGAAACCTAAACATGAAAACGGTTACTGCAAAGGAACGGTTTAACCTAGAAGAACGAAATTTGGTGAGCCAAGTGGGATTGGTGTACTGATCATTAAATGGAAGTATCATCAACATTGGGTGAAAAAATGTTTGCTGAGATTTCAGGAAACTGGTAGTATTTTGGAAGCTTGGCAACCCCTTTCAATGAAAGGGATTCTCGTCAGTCTCTGCTTGGGGCTACTTCAATAGCACACAAACCATAGCGATAGAACTTGGAACTACATTATTGTGCCAATTTTCAAAGAGCTAGCACAAACCGTGTTTGATTTAGAGTTCCAACTACATGTATCCATATAGGAGAAAACAGAGTGAAACCTAAACATGAAAACGGTTACTGCAAAGGAACGGTTTAACCTAGAAGAACGAAATTTGGTGAGCCAAGTGGGATTGGTGTACTGATCATTAAATGGAAGTATCATCAAGATTGGGTGAAAAAATGTTTGCTGAGATTTCAGGAAACTAGTAGTATTTTGGAAGCTTGGCAACCCCTTTCAATGAAAGGGATTCTCGTCAGTCTCTGCTTGGGGCTACTTCAGTAGCACACAAACCATAGCGATAGAACTTGGAACTACATTATTGTGCCAAGTTTCAAAGAGCTAGCACAAACCGTGTTTGATTTAGAGTTCCAACCACATGTATCCATATAGGAGAAAACAGAGTGAAACCTAAACATGAAACGGTTACTGCAAAGGAACGGTTTAACCTAGAAGAAGCAAATTTAGTGAGCCAAGTGAGATTCGTGTACTGATCATTAAATGCAAGTATCATCAAGATTGGGTGAAAAAATGTTTGCTGAGATTTCAGGAAACTCGTAGTTTTTTGCAAGCTTGGCAACCCCTTTCAATGAAAGGGATTCTCGTCAGTCTCTGCTTGGGGCTTCTTCAATAGCACACAAACCATAGCGATAGAACTTGGAACTACATTATTGTGCCAAGTTTCAAAGAGCTAGCCCAAACCTTGTTTGATTTAGAGTTCCAACTACATGTATCCATATAGGAGAAAACAGAGTGAAACCTAAACATGAAAACGGTTACTGCAAAGGAACGGTTTAACCTAGAAGAACGAAATTTGGTGAGCCAAGTGGGATTGGTGTACTGATCATTAAATGGAAGTATCATCAAGATTGGGTGAAAAAATGTTTGCTGAGATTTCAGGAAACTCGCAGTTTTTTGGAAGCCTGGCAACCCCTTTCAATGAAAGTGATTCTCGTCAGTCTCTGCTTGGGGCTACTTCAATAGCACACAAACCATAGCGATAGAACTTGTAACTACATTATTGTGCCAAGTTTCAAAGAGCTAGCACAAACCGTGTTTGATTTAGAGTTCCAACTACATGTATCCATATAGGAGAAAACAGAGTGAAACCTAAACATGAAAGCGGTTACTGCAAAGGAACGGTTTAACCTACAAGAACGAAATTTAGAGAGCCCAGTGAGATTCGTGTACTGATCACTACCTGCAAGTATCATCAAGAGTGGGTGAAAAAATGTTTCCTGAGATTTCAGGAAACTCGTAGTTTTTTGGATGCCTGGCAATCCCTTTCTATGAAAGGGATTCTCGTCAGTCTCTGCTTGGGGCTATTTCAATAGCACACAAACCATAGCTATAGAACGTGGAACTACATTATTGTGCCAAGTTTCAAAGAGCTAGCACAAACCGTGTTTGATTTAGAGTTCCAACCACATGTATCCATATAGGAGAAAACAGAGTGAAACCTAAACATGAAAACGGTTACTGCAAAGGAAAGGTTTAACCTAGAAGAAGGAAATTTAGTGAGCCAAGTGAGATTCGTGTACTGATCACTACCTGCAATTATCATCAAGATTGGGTGAAAAAATGTTTGCTGAGATTTCAGGAAACTCGCAGTTTTTTTGGGAAGCCTGGCAACCCCTTTCAATGAAAGGGATTCTCGTCAGTCTCTGCTTGGGGCTACTTCAATAGCACACAAACCATAGCGATAGAACTTGGAACTACATTATTGTGCCAAGTTTCAAAGAGCTAGCACAAACCGTGTTTGATTTAGAGTTCCAACTACATGTATCCATATAGGAGAAAACAGAGTGAAACCTAAACATGACAACGGTTACTGCAAAGGAACGGTTTAACCTAGAAGCACGAAATTTAGTGAGCCAAGTCAGATTCGTGTACTGATCACTACCTGCAAGTTTCATCAAGATTGGGTGAAAAAATGTTTGCTGAGATTTCAGGAAACTCGTAGTATTTTGGAAGCTTGGCAACCCCTTTCAATGAAAGGGATTCTCGTCAGTCTCTGCTTGGGGCTACTTCAATAGCACACAAACCATAGCGATAGAACTTGGAACTACATTATTGTGCCAAGTTTCAAAGAGCTAGCACAAACCGTGTTTGATTTAGAGTTCCAACTACATGTATCCATATAGGAGAAAACAGAGTGAAACCTAAACATGAAAACGGTTACGGCAAAGGAACGGTTTAACCTAGAAGAACGAAATTTGGTGAGCCAAGTGGGATTGGTGTACTGATCATTAAATGGAAGTATCATCAAGATTGGGTGAAAAAATGTTTGCTGAGATTTCAGGAAACTAGTAGTATTTTGGAAGCTTGGCAACCCCTTTCAATGAAAGGGATTCTCGTCTGTCTCTGCTTGGGGCTACTTCAGTAGCACACAAACCATAGCGATAGAACTTGGAACTGCATTTTTGTGCCAAGTTTCAAAGAGCTAGCACAAACCGTGTTTGATTTAGAGTTCCAACTACATGTATCCATATAGGAGAAAACAGAGTGAAACCTAAACATGAAAACGGTTACTGCAAAGGAACGGTTTAACCTAGAAGAACGAAATTTGGTGAGCCAAGTGGGATTGGTGTACTGATCATTAAATGGAAGTATCATCAAGATTTTGTGAAAAAATGTTTGCTGAGATTTCAGGAAACTCGCAGTTTTTGGAAGCTTCTCAATCCCTTTCAATGAAAGGGATTCTCGTCAGTCTCTGCTTGGGGCTACTTCAATAGCACAAAAAACCATAGCTATAGAACGTGGAACTACATTATTGTGCCAAGTTTCAAAGAGCTAGCACAAACCGTGTTTGATTTAGAGTTCCAACTACATGTATCCATATAGGAGAAAACAGAGTGAAACCTAAACATGAAAACGGTTACTGCAAAGGAACGGTTTAACCTAGAAGAACGAAATTTAGTGAGCCAAATGAGATTCGTGTACTGATCACTACCTGCAAGTATCATCAAGACTGGGTGAAAAAAATGTTTGCTGAGATTTCAGGAAACTCGTAGTTTTTTTGCAAGCTTGGCAACCCCTTTCAATGAAAGGGATTCTCGTCAGTCTCTGCTTGGGGCTACTTCAATAGCACACAAACCATAGCGATAGAACTTGGAACTACATTATTGTGCCAAGTTTCAAAGAGCTAGCACAAACCGTGTTTGATTTAGAGTTCCAACTACATGTATCCATATAGGAGAATACAGAGTGAAACCTAAACATGAAAACGGTTACTGCAAAGGAACGGTTTAACCTAGAAGAACGAAATTTGGTGAGCCAAGTGGGATTGGTGTACTGATCATTAAATGGAAGTATCATCAAGATTGGGTGAAAAAATGTTTGCTGAGATTTCAGGAAACTAGTAGTATTTTGGATGCTTGGCAACCCCTTTCAATGAAATGGATTCTCGTCAGTCTCTGCTTGGGGCTACTTCAGTAGCACACTAACCATAGCGATAGAACATGGAACTACATTATTGTGCCAAGTTTCAAAGAGCTAGCACAAACCGTGTTTGATTTAGAGTTCCAACTACATGTATCCATATAGGAGAAAACAGAGTGAAACCTAAACATGAAAACGGATACTGCAAAGGAACGGTTTAACCTAGAAGAACGAAATTTGGTGAGCCAAGTGGGATTGGTGTACTGATCATTAAATGGAAGTATCATCAACATTGGGTGAAAAAATGTTTGCTGAGATTTCAGGAAACTGGTAGTATTTTGGAAGCTTGGCAACCCCTTTCAATGAAAGGGATTCTCGTCAGTCTCTGCTTAGGGCTACTTCAGTAGCACACAAAACATAGCGATAGAATTTGGAACTACATTATTGTGCCAAGTTTTAAAGAGCTAGCACAAACCGTGTTTGATTTAGAGTTCCAACTACATGTATCCATATAGGAGAAAACAGAGTGAAACCTAAACATGAAAACGGTTACTGCAAAGGAACGGTTTAACCTAGAAGAACGAAATTTAGTAAGCCAAGTGAGATTCATTTACTGATCACTACCTGCAATTATTATCAAGATTGGGTGAAAAAAAGTTTGCTGAGATTACAGGAAACTCGTAGTTTTTTTGGAAGCTTGGCAACCCCTTTCAATGAAAGGGATTCTCGTCAGTCTCTGCTTGGGGCTTCTTCATAGCACACAAACCATAGCGATAGAACTTGGAACTACATTATTGTGCCAAGTTTCAAAGAGGTAGCACAAACCGTGTTTGATTTAGAGTTCCAACTACATGTATCCATATAGGAGAAAACAGAGTGAAACCTAAACATGACAACGGTTACTGCAAAGGAACGGTTTAACCTAGAAGCACGAAATTTAGTGAGCCAAGTGAGATTCGTGTACTGATCACTACCTGCAAGTATCATCAAGATTGGGTGAAAAAATGTTTGCTGAGATTTCAGGAAACTCGTAGTATTTTGGAAGCTTGGCAACACCCTTTCAATGAAAGGGATTCTCGTCAGTCTCTGCTTGGGGCTACTTCAATAGCACACAAACCATAGCGATAGAACTTGGAACTACATTATTGTGCCAAGTTTCAAAGAGGTAGCACAAACCGTGTTTGATTTAGAGTTCCATCTATATGTATCCATATAGGAGAAAACAGAGTGAAACCTAAACATGAAAACGGTTACTGCAAAGGAACGGTTTAACCTAGAAGAACGAAACTTGGTGAGCCAAGTGGGATTGGTGTACTGATCATTAAATGGAAGTATCATCAAGATTGGGTGAAAAAATGTTTGCTGAGATTTCAGGAAACTCGCAGTTTTTTGGAAGCCTGGCAACCACTTTCAATGAAAGTGATTCTCGTCAGTCTCTGCTTGGGGCTACTTCAATAGCACACAAACCATAGCGATAGAACTTGGAACTACATTATTTTGCCAAGTTTCAAAGAGCTAGCACAAACCGTGTTTGATTTAGAGTTCCAACTACATGTATCCATATAGGAGAAAACAGAGTGAAACCTAAACATGAAAGCGGTTACTGCAAAGGAACGGTTTAACCTACAAGAACGAAATTTAGAGAGCCCAGTGAGATTCGTGTACTGATCACTACCTGCAAGTATCATCAAGAGTGGGTGAAAAAATGTTTCCTGAGATTTCAGGAAACTCGTAGTTTTTTGGATGCCTGGCAATCCCTTTCTATGAAAGGGATTCTCGTCAGTCTCTGCTTGGGCTATTTCAATAGCACACAAACCATAGCTATAGAACGTGGAACTACATTATGTGCCAAGTTTCAAAGAGCTAGCACAAACCGTGTTTGATTTAGAGTTCCAACCACATGTATCCATATAGGAGAAAACAGAGTGAAACCTAAACATGAAAACGGTTACTGCAAAGGAAAGGTTTAACCTAGAAGAAGGAAATTTAGTGAGCCAAGTGAGATTCGTGTACTGATCACTGCCTGCAATTATCATCAAGATTGGGTGAAAAAATGTTTGCTGAGATTTCAGGAAACTCGCAGTTTTTTGGAAGCCTGGCAACCCCTTTCAATGAAAGGGATTCTCGTCAGTCTCTGCTTGGGGCTACTTCAATAGCACACAAACCATAGCGATAGAACTTGGAACTACATTATTGTGCCAAGTTTCAAAGAGCTAGCACAAACCGTGTTTGATTTAGAGTTCCAACTACATGTATCCATATAGGAGAAAACAGAGTGAAACCTAAACATGACAACGGTTACTGCAAAGGAACGGTTTAACCTAGAAGCACGAAATTTAGTGAGACAAGTCAGATTCGTGTACTGATCAGTACCTGCAAGTATCATCAAGATTGGGTGAAAAAATGTTTGCTGAGATTTCAGGAAACTCGTAGTATTTTGGAAGCTTGGCAACCCCTTTCAATGAAAGGGATTCTCGTCAGTCTCTGCTTGGGGCTACTTCAATAGCACACAAACCATAGCGATAGAACTTGGAACTACATTATTGTGCCAAGTTTCAAAGAGCTAGCACAAACCGTGTTTGATTTAGAGTTCCAACTACATGTATCCATATAGGAGAAAACCAGAGTGAAACCTAAACATGAAAACGGTTACGGCAAAGGAACGGTTTAACCTAGAAGAACGAAATTTGGTGAGCCAAGTGGGATTGGTGTACTGATCATTAAATGGAAGTATCATCAAGATTGGGTGAAAAAATGTTTGCTTAGATTTCAGGAAACTAGTAGTATTTTGGATGCTTGGCAACCCCTTTCAATGAAATGGATTCTCGTCAGTCTCTGCTTGGGGCTACTTCAGTAGCACACTAACCATAGGGATAGAACATGGAACTACATTATTGTGCCAAGTTTCAAAGAGCTAGCACAAACCGTGTTTGATTTAGAGTTCCAACTACATGTATCCATATAGGAGAAAACAGAGTGAAACCTAAACATGAAAAACGGATACTGCAAAAGGAACGGTTTAACCTAGAAGAACGAAATTTGTTGAGCCAAATGGGATTGGTGTACTGATCATTAAATGGAAGTATCATCAACATTGGGTGAAAAAATGTTTGCTGAGATTTCAGGAAACTGGTAGTATTTTGGAAGCTTGGCAACCCCTTTCAATGAAAGGGATTCTCGTCAGTCTCTGCTTAGAGCTACTTCAGTAGCACACAAAACATAGCGATAGAATTTGGAACTACATTATTGTGCCAAGTTTAAAGAGCTAGCACAAACCGTGTTTGATTTAGAGTTCCAACTACATGTATCCATATAGGAGAAAACAGAGTGAAACCTAAACATGAAAACGGTTACTGCAAAGGAACGGTTTAACCTAGAAGAACGAAATTTAGTAAGCCAAGTGAGATTTCATTTACTGATCACTACCTGCAATTATTATCAAGATTGGGTGAAAAAAGTTTGCTGAGATTTCAGGAAACTCGTAGTTTTTTGGAAGCTTGGCAACCCCTTTCAATGAAAGGGATTCTCGTCAGTCTCTGCTTGGGGCTTCTTCATAGCACACAAACCATAGCGATAGAACTTGGAACTACATTATTGTGCCAAGTTTCAAAGAGGTAGCACAAACCGTGTTTGATTTAGAGTTCCAACTACATGTATCCATATTGGAGAAAACAGAGTGAAACCTAAACATGAAAACGGTTACTGCAAAGGAACGGTTTAACCTAGAAGCACGAAATTTAGTGAGCCAAGTGAGATTCGTGTACTGATCACTACCTGCAAGTATCATCAAGATTGGGTGAAAAAATGTTTGCTGAGATTTCAGGAAACTCGTAGTATTTTGGAAGCTTGGCAACCCCTTTCAATGAAAGGGATTCTCGTCAGTCTCTGCTTGGGGCTACTTCAATAGCACACAAACCATAGCGATAGAACTTGGAACTACATTATTGTGCCAAGTTTCAAAGAGCTAGCACAAACCGTGTTTGATTTAGAGTTCCATCTACATGTATCCATATAGGGGAAAACAGAGTGAAATCTAAACATGAAAACGGTTACTGCAAAGGAACGGTTTAACCTAGAAGAACGAAATTTGGTGAGCCAAAAGAGATTGGTGTCCTGTTCATTAAATGGAAGTATCATCATGATTGGGTTAAAAAATATTTGCTGAGATTTCAGGAAACTCGTAGTTTTTTGGAAGTTTGGAAACCCCTTTCAATGAAAGGGATTCTCGTGAGTCTCTGCTTGGGGCTACTTCAATAGCACACAAACCATAGCGATAGAACATGGAACTACATTATTGTGCCAAGTTTCAAAGAGCTAGCACAAACCGTGTTTGATTTAGAGTTCCAACTACATGTATCCATATAGGAGAAAACAGAGTGAAACCTAAGCATGAAAACGGTTCCTGCAAAGGAACGGTTTAACCTAGAAGAACGAAATTTGGTGAGCCAAGTGAGATTCGTGTACTGATCACTACCTGCAAGTATCATCAAGATTGGGTGAAAAAATGTTTGCTGAGATTTCAGGAAACTGGTAGTATTTTGGAAGCTTGGCAACCCCTTTCAATGAAAGGGATTCTCGTCAGTCTCTGCTTGGGGCTTCTTCAATAGCACACAAACCATAGCGATAGAACTTGGAACTACATTATTGTGCCAAGTTTCAAAGAGCTAGCACAAACCGTGTTTGATTTGAGTTTCAACTACATGTATCCATATAGGAGATAACAGAGTGAAACCTAAACATGAAAACGGTTACTGCAAAGGAACGGTTTAACCTAGAAGAACGAAATTTGGTGACCCAAGTGGGATTGGTGTACTGATCATTAAATGGAAGTATCATCATGATTGGGTGAAAAAATGTTTGCTGAGATTTCAGGAAACTCGTAGTTTTTTGGAAGCTTGGCAACCCCATTCAATGAAAGGGATTCTCCTCAGTCTCTACTTGGGGCTACTTCAATAGCACACAAACCATAGCGATAGAACTTGGAACTACATTATTGTGCCAAGTTTCAAAGAGCTAGCACAAACCGTGTTTGATTTAGAGTTCCAACCACATGTATCCATATAGGAGAAAACAGAGTGAAACCTAAACATGAAAACGGTTACTGCAAAGGAAGGGTTTAACCTAGAAGAAGGAAATTTAGTGAGCCAAGTGAGATTCGTGTACTGATCACTACCTGCAATTATCATCAAGATTGGGTGAAAAAATGTTTGCTGAGATTTCAGGAAACTCGTAGTTTTTTGCAAGCTTGGCAACCCCTTTCAATGAAAGGGATTTTCGTCAGTCTCTGCTTGGGGCTACTTCAATAGCACACAAACCATAGCAATAGAACTTGGAACTACATTATTGTGCCAAGTTTCAAAGAGGTAGCACAAACCGTGTTTGATTTAGAGTTCCAACTACATGTATCCATATAGGGGAAAACAGAGTGAAATCTAAACATGAATATGGTTACTGCAAAGGAACGGTTTAACCTAGAAGAACGAAATTTGGTGAGCCAATTGGGATTGGTGTACTGATCATTAAATGGAAGTATCATCATGATTGGGTGAAAAAATGTTTGCTGAGATTTCAGGAAACTCTTAGTATTTTGGAAGCTTGGCAACCCCTTTCAATGAAAGGGATTCTCGTCAGTCTCTGCTTGGGGCTACTTCAATAGCACACAAACCATAGCGATAGAACTTGTTACTACATTATTGTGCCAAGTTTCAAAGAGCTAGCACAAACCGTGTTTGATTTAGAGTTCCAACTACATGTATCCATATAGGAGAAAACAGAGTGAAACCTAAGCATGAAAACGGTTCCTGCAAAGGAACGGTTTAACCTAGAAGAACGAATTTGGTGAGCCAAGTGAGATTCGTGTACTGATCACTACCTGCAAGTATCATCAAGATTGGGTGAAAAATGTTTGCTGAGATTCCAGGAAACTAGTAGTATTTTGGAAGCTTGGCAACCCCTTTCAATGAAAGGGATTCTCGTCTGTCTCTGCTTGGGGCTACTTCAATAGCACAAAAACCATAGCTATAGAACGTGGAACTACATTATTGTGCCAAGTTTCAAAGAGCTAGCACAAACCGTGTTTGATTTAGAGTTCCAACTACATGTATCCATATAGGAGAAAACAGAGTGAAACCTAAACATGAAAACGGTTACTGCAAAGGAACGGTTTAACCTAGAAGAATGAAATTTAGTGAGCCAAATGAGATTCGTGTACTGATCACTACCTGCAAGTATCATCAAGACTGGGTGAAAAAATGTTTGCTGAGATTTCAGGAAACTCGTAGATTTTTTGCAAGCTTGGCAACCCCTTTCAATGAAAGGGATTCTCGTCAGTCTCTGCTTGGGGCTACTTCAATAGCACACAAACCATAGCGATAGAACTTGGAACTACATTATTGTGCCAAGTTTCAAAGAGCTAGCACAAACTGTGTTTGATTTAGAGTTCCAAATACATGTATCCATATAGGAGAAAACAGAGTGAAACCTAAACATGAAAACGGTTACTGCAAAGGAACGGTTTAACCTAGAAGAACGAAATTTGGTGAGCCAAGTGGGATTGGTGTACTGATCATTAAATGTAAGTATCATCAAGACTGGGTGAAAAAATGTTTGCTGAGATTTCAGGAAACTCGCAGTTTTTTGGAAGCCTGGCAACCCCTTTCAATGAAAGGGATTCTCGTCAGTCTCTGCTTGGGGCTACTTCAATAGCACACAAACCATAGCGATAGAACTTGGAACTACATTATTGTGCCAAGTTTCAAAGAGCTAGCACAAACCGTGTTTGATTTAGAGTTCCAACTACATGTATCCATATAGGAGAAAACAGAGTGAAACCTAAACATGAAAACGGTTACTGTAAAGGAACGGTTTAACCTAGAAGAACGAAATTTGGTGAGCCAAGTGAGATTCGTGTACTGATCACTACCTGCAAGTATCATCAAGATTGGGTGAAAAAATATTTGCTGAGATTTCAGGAAACTCGCAGTTTTTGGAAGCTTGGCAACCCCTTTCAATGAAAGGGATTCTCGTAAGTCTCTGCTTGGGGCTACTTCCATAGCACACAAACCATAGCGATAGAACTTGGAACTACATTATTGTGCCAAGTTTCAAAGAGCTAGCACAAACCGTGTTTGATTTAGAGTTCCAACTACATGTATCCATATAGGAGAAAACAGAGTGAAACCTAAACATGAAAACGGTTACTGCAAAGGAACGGTTTAACCTAGAAGAACGAAATTTAGAGAGCCCAGTGAGATTCGTGTACTGATCACTACCTGCAAGTATCATCAAGAGTGGGTGAAAAAATGTTTCCTGAGATTTCAGGAAACTCGTATTTTTTTGGATGCCTGGCAATCCCTTTTTATGAAAGGGATTCTCGTCAGTCTCTGCTTGGGGCTACTTCAATAGCACACAAAACCATAGCTATAGAACGTGGAACTACATTATTGTGCCAAGTTTCAAAGAGCTAGCACAAACCGTGTTTGATTTAGAGTTCCAACCACATGTATCCATATAGGAGAAAACAGAGTGAAACCTAAACATGAAAACGGTTACTGCAAAGGAACGGTTTAACCTAGAAGAAGGAAATTTAGTGAGCCAAGTGAGATTCGTGTACTGATCACTACCTGCAATTATCATCAAGATTGGGTGAAAAAAATGTTTGCTGAGATTTCAGGAAACTCGTAGTTTTTTGCAAGCGTGGCAACCCCTTTCAATGAAAGGGATTTTCGTCAGTCTCTGCTTGGGGCTACTTCAATAGCACACAAACCATAGCGATAGAACTTGGAACTACATTATTGTGCCAAGTTTCAAAGAGCTAGCACAAACCGTGTTTGATTTAGAGTTCCAAATACATGTATCCATATAGGGGAAAACAGAGTGAAATCTAAACATGAAAACGGTTACTGCAAAGGAACGGTTTTACCTAGAAGAACGAAATTTGGTGAGCCAAGTGAGATTGGTGTACTGTTCATTAAATGGAAGTATCATCATGATTGGGTTAAAAAATATTTGCTGAGATTTCAGGAACTCGTAGTTTTTTGGAAGTTTGGAAACCCCTTTCAATGAAAGGGATTCTCGTGAGTCTCTGCTTGGGGCTACTTCAATAGCACACAAACCATAGCGATAGAACCTGGAACTACATTATTGTGCCAAGTTTCAAAGAGCTAGCACAAACCGTGTTTGATTTAGAGTTCCAACTACATGTATCCATATAGGAGAAAACAGAGTGAAACCTAAACATGAACGGTTACTGCAAAGGAACGGTTTAACCTAGAAGAACGAAATATTGGTGATGCCAAATGGGATTGAGTGTACTGATCATTAAATGGAAGTATCATCGACATTGGGTGAAAAAATGTTTGCTGAGATTTCAGGAAACTGGTAGTATTTTGGAAGCTTGGCAACCCTTTCAATGAAAGGGATTCTCGTCAGTCTCTGCTTAGGGCTACTTCAGTAGCACACAAACCATAGCGATAGAACTTGGAACTACATTATTGTGCCAAGTTTCAAAGAGCTAGCACAAACCGTGTTTGATTTAGAGTTCCAACTACATGTATCCATATAGGAGAAAACAGAGTGAAACCTAAACATGAAAACGGTTACTGCAAAGGAACGGTTTAACCTAGAAGAACGAAATTTGGTGAGCAAGTGGGATTGGTGTACTGATCATTAAATGGAAGTATCATCAAGACTGGATGAAAAAATGTTTGCTGAGATTTCAGGAAACTCGCAGTTTTTTGGAAGCCTGGCAACCCCTTTCAATGAAAGTGATTCTCGTCAGTCTCTGCTTGAGGCTACTTCAATAGCACACAAACCATAGCGATAGAACTTGGAACTACATTATTGTGCCAATTTTCAAAGAGCTAGCACAAACCGTGTTTGATTTAGATTTCCAACTACATGTATCCATATAGGAGAAAACAGAGTGAAACCTAAGCATGAAAACGGTTCCTGCAAAGGAACGGTTTAACCTAGAAGAACGAAATTTGGTGAGCCAAGTGAGATTCGTGTACTGATCACTACCTGCAAGTATCATCAAGATTGGGTGAAAAAATGTTTGCTGAGATTTCAGGAAACTCGTAGTTTTTTGCAAGCTTGGCAACCCCTTTCAATGAAAGGGATTCTCGTCAGTCTCTGCTTGGGGCTTCTTCAAATAGCACACAAACCATAGCGATAGAACTTGGAACTACATTATTGTGCCAAGTTTCAAAGAGCTAGCACAAACCGTGTTTGATTTAGAGTTCCAACTACATGTATCCATATAGGAGAAAACAGAGTGAAACCTAAACATGAAAACGGTTACTGCAAAGGAACGGTTTAACCTAGAAGAACGAAATTTGGTGAGCCAAGTGGGATTGCTGTACTGATCATTAAATGGAAGTACATCATGATTGGGTGAAAAAATGTAGTTTCTGAGATTTCAGGAAACTCGTAGTTTTTTGGAAGCTTGGCAACCCCTTTCAATGAAAGGGATTCTCCTCAGTCTCTGCTTGGGGCTACTTCATAGCACACAAACCATAGCGATAGAACTTGGAACTACATTATTGTGCCAAGTTTCAAAGAGCTAGCACAAACCGTGTTTGATTTAGAGTTCCAACCACATGTATCCATATAGGAGAAAACAGAGTGAAACCTAAACATGAAAACGGTTACTGCAAAGGAAGGGTTTAACCTAGAAGAAGGAAATTTAGTGAGCCAAGTGAGATTCGTGTACTGATCACTACCTGCAATTATCATCAAGATTGGGTGAAAAAATGTTTGCTGAGATTTCAGGAAACTCGTAGTTTTTTGCAAGCTTGGCAACCCCTTTCAATGAAAGGGATTTTCGTCAGTCTCTGCTTGGGGCTACTTCAATAGCACACAAACCATAGCGATAGAACTTGGAACTACATTATTGTGCCAAGTTTCAAAGAGGTAGCACAAACCATGTTTGATTTAGAGTTCCAACTACATGTATCCATATAGGGGAAAACAGAGTGAAATCTAAATATGAATACGGTTACTGCAAAGGAACGGTTTAACCTAGAAGAACGAAATTTGGTGAGCCAAGTGGGATTGGTGTACTGATCATTAAATGGAAGTATCATCATGATTGGGTGAAAAAATGTTTGCTGAGATTTCAGGAAACTCTTAGTATTTTGGAAGCTTGGCAACCCCTTTCAATTAAAGGGATTCTCGTCAGTCTCTGCTTGGGGCTACTTCAATAGCACACAAACCATAGCGATAGAACTTGTTACTACATTATTGTGCCAAGTTTCAAAGAGCTAGCACAAACCGTGTTTGATTTAGAGTTCCAACTACATGTATCCATATAGGAGAAAACAGAGTGAAACCTAAGCATGAAAACGGTTCCTGCAAAGGAACGGTTTAACCTAGAAGAACGAAATTTGGTGAGCCAAGTGAGATTCGTGTACTGATCACTACCTGCAAGTATCATCAAGATTGGGTGAAAAAATGTTTGCTGAGATTTCAGGAAACTGGTAGTATTTTGGAAGCTTGGCAACCCCTTTCAATGAAAGGGATTCTCGTCAGTCTCTGCTTGGGGCTTCTTCAATAGCACACAAACCATAGCGATAGAACTTGGAACTACATTATTGTGCCAAGTTTCAAAGAGCTAGCACAAACCGTGTTTGATTTAGAGTTCCAACTACATGTATCCATATAGGAGAAAACAGAGTGAAACCTAAACATGAAAACGGTTACTGCAAAGGAACGGTTTAACCTAGAAGAACGAAATTTGGTGAGCCAAGTGGGATTGCTGTACTGATCATTAAATGGAAGTATCATCATGATTGGGTGAAAAAATGTTTGCTGAGATTTCAGGAAACTCCTAGTTTATTGGAAGCTTGGCAACCCCTTTCAATGAAAGGGATTCTCCTCAGTCTCTGCTTGGGGCTACTTCAATAGCACACAAACCATAGCGATAGAACTTGGAACTACATTATTGTGCCAAGTTTCAAAGAGCTAGCACAAACCGTGTTTGATTTAGAGTTCCAACTACATGTATCCATATAGGAGAAAACAGAGTGAAACCTAAACATGAAAACGGTTTCTGCAAAGGAACGGTTTAACCTAGAAGAACGAAATTTGGTGAGCCAAGTGGGATTGGTGTACTGATCATTAAATGGAAGTATCATCAAGACTGGGTGAAAAAATGTTTGCTGAGATTTCAGGAAACTCGCAGTTTTTTGGAAGCCTGGCAAACCCTTTCAATGAAAGTGATTCTCGTCAGTCTCTGCTTGAGGCTACTTCAATAGCACACAAACCATTGCGATAGAACTTGGAACTACATTATTGTGCCAAGTTTCAAAGAGCTAGCACAAACCGTGTTTGATTTAGATTTCCAACTACATGTATCCATATAGGAGAAAACAGAGTGAAACCTAAGCATGAAAACGGTTCCTGCAAAGGAACGGTTTAACCTAGAAGAACGAAATTTGGTGAGCCAAGTGAGATTCGTGTACTGATCACTACCTGCAAGTATCATCAAGATTGGGTGAAAAAATGTTTGCTGAGATTTCAGGAAACTGGTAGTATTTTGGAAGCTTGGCAACCCCTTTCAATGAAAGGGATTCTCGTCAGTCTCTGCTTGGGGCTTCTTCAATAGCACACAAACCATAGCGATAGAACTTGGAACTACATTATTGTGCCAAGTTTCAAAGAGGTAGCACAAACCGTGTTTGATTTAGAGTTCCAACTACATGTATCCATATAGGAGAAAACAGAGTGAAACCTAAACATGAAAACGGTTACTGCAAAGGAACGGTTTAACCTAGAAGAACGAAATTTGGTGAGCCAAGTGGGATTGCTGTACTGATCATTAAATGGAAGTATCATCATGATTGGGTGAAAAAATGTTTGCTGAGATTTCAGGAAACTCGTAGTTTTTTGGAAGCTTGGCAACCCCTTTCAATGAAAGGGATTCTCCTCAGTCTCTGCTTGGGGCTACTTCAATAGCACACAAACCATAGCGATAGAACTTGGAACTACATTATTGTGCCAAGTTTCAAAGAGCTAGCACAAACCGTGTTTGATTTAGATTTCCAACTACATGTATCCATATAGGAGAAAACAGAGTGAAACCTAAACATGAAAACGGTTACTGCAAAGGAACGGTTTAACCTAGAAGAACGAAATTTAGTGAGCCAAGTGAGATTCATGTACTGATCACTACCTGCTATTATTATCAAGATTGGGTGAAAAAATGTTTGCTGAGATTTCAGGAAACTCGTAGTTATTTGGAAGCTTGGCAACCCCTTTCAATGAAAGGGATTCTCGTCAGTCTCTGCTTGGGGCTTCTTCATAGCACACAAAACATAGCGATAGAACTTGGAACTACATTATTGTGCCAAGTTTCAAAGAGCTATCACAAACCGTGTTGGATTTAGAGTTCCAACTACATGTATCCATATAGGAGAAAACAGAGTGAAACCTAAACATGAAAACGGTTACTGCAAAGGAACGGTTTAACCTAGAAGCACGAAATTTAGTGAGCCAAGTGAGATTCGTGTACTGATCACTACCTGCAAGTATCATCAAGATTGGGTGAAAAAATGTTTGCTGAGATTTCAGGAAACTCGTAGTTTTTTGGAAGCTTGGCAACCCCTTTCAATGAAAGGGATTCTCGTCAGTCTCTGCTTGGGGCTACTTCAATAGCACACAAACCATAGCGATAGAACTTGGAGCTACATTATTGTGCCAAGTTTCAAAGAGCTAGCACAAACCATGTTTGATTTAGAGTTCCAACTACATGTATCCATATAGGAGAAAACAGAGTGAAACCTAAACATGAAAACGGTTCCTGCAAAGGAACGGTTTAACCTAGAAGAACGAAATTTGGTGAGCCAAGTAAGATTCGTGTACTGATCACTACCTGCAAGTATCATCAAGATTGGGTGAAAAAAAGATTGCTGAGATTTCAGGAAACTCGTAGTTTTTTGGAAGCTTGGCAACCCCTTTCAATGAAAGGGATTCTCGTCAGTCTCTGCTTGGGGCTACTTCAATAGCACACAAACCATAGCGATAGAACTTGTTACTACATTATTGTGCCAAGTTTCAAAGAGCTAGCACAAACCGTGTTTGATTTAGAGTTCCAACTACATGTATCCATATAGGAGAAAACAGAGTGAAACCTAAACATGAAAACGGTTACTGCAAAGGAACGGTTTAACCTAGAAGAACGAAACTTGGTGAGCCAAGTGGGATTGGTGTACTGATCATTAAATGGAAGTATTATCAAGACTGGGTGAAAAAATGTTTGCTGAGATTTCAGGAAACTCGCAGTTTTTTGGAAGCCTGGCAACCGCTTTCTATGAAAGGGATTCTCGTCAGTCTCTGCTTGGGGCTACTTCAATAGCACACAAACCATAGCAATAGAACTTGGAACTACATTATTGGGCCAAGTTTCAAAGAGCTAGCACAAACCGTGTTTGATTTAGAGTTCCAACAACATGGATCCATATAGGAGAAAACAGGGTGAAATCTAAGCATGAAAACGGTTACTGCAAAAGAACGGTTTAACCTAGAAGAACGAAATTTGGTGAGCCAAGTGAGATTGGTGTACTGTTCATTAAATGGAAGTATCATCATGATTGGGTTAAAAAAGGTTTGCTGAGATTTCAGGAAACTCGTAGTTTTTTGGAAGCTTGGCAACCCCTTTCAATGAAAGGGATTCTCGTCAGTCTCTGCTTGGGGCTACTTCAATAGCACACAAACCATAGCGATAGAACATGGAACTACATTATTGTGCCAAGTTTCAAAGAGCTAGCACAAACCGTGTTTGATTTAGAGTTCCAACTACATGTATCCATATAGGAGAAAACAGAGTGAAACCTAAACATGAAAACGGTTACTGCAAAGGAACGGTTTAACCTAGAAGAACGAAATTTGGTGAGCCAAGTGGGATTGGTGTACTGATCATTAAATGGAAGTATCATCAAGACTGGATGAAAAAATGTTTGCTGAGATTTCAGGAAACTCGCAGTTTTTTGGAAGCCTGGCAACCCCTTTCAATGAAAGTGATTCTCGTCAGTCTCTGCTTGAGGCTACTTCAATAGCACACAAACCATAGCGATAGAACTTGGAACTACATTATTGTGCCAAGTTTCAAAGAGCTAGCACAAACCGTGTTTGATTTAGATTTCCAACTACATGTATCCATATAGGAGAAAACAGAGTGAAACCTAAGCATGAAAACGGTTCCTGCAAAGGAACGGTTTAACCTAGAAGAACGAAATTTGGTGAGCCAAGTGAGATTCGTGTACTGATCACGACCTGCAAGTATCATCAAGATTGGGTGAAAAAATGTTTGCTGAGATTTCAGGAAACTGGTAGTATTTTGGAAGCTTGGCAACCCCTTTCAATGAAAGGGATTCTCGTCAGTCTCTGCTTGGGGCTACTTCAATAGCACACAAACCATAGCGATAGAACTTGGAGCTACATTATTGTGCCAAGTTTCAAAGAGCTAGCACAAACCATGTTTGATTTAGAGTTCCAACTACATGTATCCATATAGGAGAAAACAGAGTGAAACCTAAACATGAAAACGGTTCCTGCAAAGGAACGGTTTAACCTAGAAGAACGAAATTTGGTGAGCCAAGTAAGATTCGTGTACTGATCACTACCTGCAAGTATCATCAAGATTGGGTGAAAAAATGTTTGCTGAGATTTCAGGAAACTCGTAGTTTTTTGGAAGCTTGGCAACCCCTTTCAATGAAAGGGATTCTCGTCAGTCTCTGCTTGGGGCTACTTCAATAGCACACAAACCATAGCGATAGAACTTGTTACTACATTATTGTGCCAAGTTTCAAAGAGCTAGCACAAACCGTGTTTGATTTAGAGTTCCAACTACATGTATCCATATAGGAGAAAACAGAGTGAAACCTAAACATGAAAACGGTTACTGCAAAGGAACGGTTTAACCTAGAAGAACGAAACTTGGTGAGCCAAGTGGGATTGGTGTACTGATCATTAAATGGAAGTATTATCAAGACTGGGTGAAAAAATGTTTGCTGAGATTTCAGGAAACTCGCAGTTTTTTGGAAGCCTGGCAACCCCTTTCTATGAAAGGGATTCTCGTCAGTCTCTGCTTGGGGCTACTTCAATAGCACACAAACCATAGCAATAGAACTTGGAACTACATTATTGGGCCAAGTTTCAAAGAGCTAGCACAAACCGTGTTTGATTTAGAGTTCCAACAACATGGATCCATATAGGAGAAAACAGGGTGAAATCTAAGCATGAAAACGGTTACTGCAAAAGAACGGTTTAACCTAGAAGAACGAAATTTGGTGAGCCAAGTGGGATTGGTGTACTGATCATTAAATGGAAGTATCATCAAGACTGGGTGAAAAAATGTTTGCTGAGATTTCAGGAAACTCGCAGTTTTTTGGAAGCCTGGAAACCCCTTTCAATGAAAGTGATTCTCGTCAGTCTCTGCTTGAGGCTACTTCAATAGCACACAAACCATAGCGATAGAACTTGGAACTACATTATTGTGCCAAGTTTCAAAGAGCTAGCACAAACCGTGTTTGATTCAGATTTCCAACTACATGTATCCATATAGGAGAAAACAGAGTGAAACCTAAGCATGAAAACGGTTCCTGCAAAGGAACGGTTTAACCTAGAAGAACGAAATTTGGTGAGCCAAGTGAGATTCGTGTACTGATCACTACCTGCAAGTATCATCAGGATTGGGTGAAAAAATGTTTGCTGAGATTTCAGGAAACTGGTAGTATTTTGGAAGCTTGGCAACCCCTTTCAATGAAAGGGATTCTCGTCAGTCTCTGCTTGGGGCTTCTTCAATAGCACACAAACCATAGCGATAGAACTTGGAACTATATTATTGTGCCAAGTTTCAAAGAACTAGCACAAACCGTGTTTGATTTAGAGTTCCAACTACATGTATCCATATAGGAGAAAACAGAGTGAAACCTAAACATGAAAACGGTTACTGCAAAGGAACGGTTTAACCTAGAAGAACGAAATTTGGTGAGCCAAGTGTGATTGCTGTACTGATCATTAAATGGAAGTATCATCATGATTGGGTGAAAAAATGTTTGCTGAGATTACAGGAAGCTCGTAGTTTTTTGGAAGCTTGGCAACCCCTTTCAATGAAAGGGATTATCCTCAGTCTCTGCTTGGGGCTACTTCAATAGCACACAAACCATAGCGATAGAACTTGGAACTACATTATTGTGCCAAGTTTCAAAGAGCTAGCACAAACCGTGTTTGATTTAGAGTTCCAACTACATGTATCCATATAGGAGAAAACAGAGTGAAACCTAAACATGAAAAGGGTTACTGCAAAGGAACGGTTTAACCTAGAAGAACGAAATTTGGTCAGCCCAGTGGGATTGGTGTACTGATCATTAAATGGAAGTATCATCAAGATTGGGTGAAAAAATGTTTGCTGAGATTTCAGGAAACTGGTAGTATTTTGGAAGCTTGGCAACCCCTTTCAACTAAAGGGATTCTCCTCAGTTTCTGCTTGGGGCGACTTCAATAGCACACAAACCATAGCGATAGAACTTGGAACTACATTATTGTGCCAAGTTTCAAAGAGCTAGCACAAACCGTGTTTGATTTAGATTTCCAACTACATGAATCCATATAGGAGAAAACAGAGTGAAACCTAAACATGAAAACGGTTACTGCAAAGGAACGGTTTAACCTAGAAGAACGAAATTTAGTGAGCCAAGTGAGATTCATGTACTGATCACTACCTGCTATTATTATCAAGATTGGGTGAAAAAATGTTTGCTGAGATTTCAGGAAACTCGTAGTTTTTTGGAAGCTTGGCAACCCCTTTCAATGAAAGGGATTCTCGTCAGTCTCTGCTTGGGGCTTCTTCATAGCACACAAAACATAGCGATAGAACTTGGAACTACATTATTGTGCCAAGTTTCAAAGAGCTATCACAAACCGTGTTTGATTTAGAGTTCCAACTACATGTATCCATATAGGAGAAAACAGAGTGAAACCTAAACATGAAAACGGTTACTGCAAAGGAACGGTTTAACCTAGAAGCACGAAATTTAGTGAGCCAAGTGAGATTCGTGTACTGATCACTACCTGCAAGTATCATCAAGATTGGGTGAAAAAATGTTTGCTGAGATTTCAGGAAACTCGTAGTATTTTGGAAGCTTGGCAACCCCTTTCAATGAAAGGGATTCTCGTCAGTCTCTGCTTGGGGCTACTTCAATAGCACACAAACCATAGCGATAGAACTTGGAGCTACATTATTGTGCCAAGTTTCAAAGAGCTAGCACAAACCATGTTTGATTTAGAGTTCCAACTACATGTATCCATATAGGAGAAAACAGAGTGAAACCTAAACATGAAAACGGTTCCTGCAAAGGAACGGTTTAACCTAGAAGAACGAAATTTGGTGAGCCAAGTAAGATTCGTGTACTGATCACTACCTGCAAGTATCATCAAGATTGGGTGAAAAAATGTTTGCTGAGATTTCAGGAAACTCGTAGTTTTTTGGAAGCTTGGCAACCCCTTTCAATGAAAGGTATTCTCGTCAGTCTCTGCTTGGGGCTACTTCAATAGCACACAAACCATAGCGATAGAACTTGGAGCTACATTATTGTGCTAAGGTTCAAAGTGCTAGCACAAACCGTGTTTGATTTAG
Source organism: Urocitellus parryii (assembly GCF_045843805.1). Lineage (NCBI taxonomy): Eukaryota > Metazoa > Chordata > Mammalia > Rodentia > Sciuridae > Urocitellus > Urocitellus parryii. The sequence goes on along the minus strand of NW_027552820.1, from coordinate 17,730 downwards.
AGTTCCAAATACATGTATCCATATAGGAGAAAACTGAGTGAAACCTAAACATGAAAACGGTTACTGCAAAGGAACGGTTTAACCTAGAAGAACGAAATTTGGTGAGCCAAGAGGGATTGGTGTACTGATCATTAAATGGAAGTATCATCAAGACTGGGTGAAAAAAATTTGCTGAGATTTCAGGAAACTCGCAGTTTTTTGGAAGCCTGGCAACCCCTTTCTATGAAAGGGATTCTCGTCAGTCTCTGCTTGGGGCTACTTCAATAGCACACAAACCATAGCAATAGAACTTGGAACTACATTATTGTACCAAGTTGCAAAGAGATAGCACAAACCGTGTTTGATTTAGAGTTCCAACTACATGTATCCATATAGGAGAAAACAGAGTGAAACCTAAGCATGAAAACGGTTACTGCAAAGGAACGGTTTAACCTAGAAGAACGAAATTTGGTGAGCCAAGTGGGATTGGTGTACTGATCATTAAATGGAAGTATCATCAAGATTGGGTGAAAAAATGTTTGCTGAGATTTCAGGAAACTCGTAGTTTTTTGGAAGCTTGGCAACCCCTTTCAATGAAAGGGATTCTCGTCAGTCTCTGCTTGGGGCTACTTCAATAGCACACAAACCATAGGTATAGAACGTGGAACTACATTATTGTGCCAAGTTTCAAAGAGCTAGCACAAACCGTGTTTGATGTAGACTTCCAACTACATGTATCCATATAGGAGAATACAGAGTGAAACCTAAACATGAAAACGGTTACTGCAAAGGAACGGTTTAACCTAGAAGAAGGAAATTTAGTGAGCCAAGTGAGATTCGTGTACTGATCACTACCTGCAATTATCATCAAGATTGGGTGAAAAAAATGTTTGCTGAGATTTCAGGAAACTCGTAGTTTTTTGCAAGCTTGGCAACCCCTTTCAATGAAAGGGATTCTCGTCAGTCTCTGCTTGGGGCTACTTCAATAGCACACAAACCATAGCGATAGAACTTGGAACTACATTATTGTGCCAAGTTTCAAAGAGCTAGCACAAACCGTGTTTGATTTAGAGTTCCAACTACATGTATCCATATAGGGAAAAACAGAGTGAAATCTAAACATGAAAACGGTTACTGCAAAGGAACGGTTTAACCTAGAAGAACGAAATTTGGTGAGCCAAGTGAGATTGGTGTACTATTCATTAAATGGAAGTATCATCATGATTGGGTTAAAAAATGTTTGCTGACATTTCAGGAAACTCGTAGTTTTTTGGAAGCTTGGAAACCCCTTTCAATGAAAGGGATTCTCGTGAGTCTCTGCTTGGGGCTACTTCAATAGCACACAAACCATAGCGATAGAACATGGAACTACATTATTGTGCCAAGTTTCAAAGAGCTAGCACAAACCGTGTTTGATTTAGAGTTCCAACTACATGTATCCATATACGAGAAAACAGAGTGAAACCTAAACATGAAAACGGTTACTGCAAAGGAACGGTTTAACCTAGAAGAACGAAATTTAGTGAGCCAAGTGGGATTGGTGTACTGATCATTAAATGGAAGTATCATCAAGATTGGGTGAAAAAATGTTTGCTGAGATTTCAGGAAACTAGTAGTATTTTGGAAGCTTGGCAACCCCTTTCAATGAAAGGGATTCTCGTCAGTCTCTGCTTGGGGCTACTTCAGTAGCACACAAACCATAGCGATAGAACTTGGAACTACATTATTGTGCCAAGTTTCAAAGAGCTAGCACAAACCGTGTTTGATTTAGAGTTCCAACCACATGTATCCATATAGGAGAAAACATAGTGAAACCTAAACATGAAAACGGTTACTGCAAAGGAACGGTTTAACCTAGAAGAAGCAAATTTAGTGAGCCAAGTGAGATTCGTGTACTGATCACTACCTGCAAGTATCATCAAGATTGGGTGAAAAAATGTTTGCTGAGATTTCAGGAAACTCGTAGTTTTTTGCAAGCTTGGCAACCCCTTTCAATGAAAGGGATTCTCGTCATTCTCTGCTTGGGGCTTCTTCAATAGCACACAAACCATAGCGATAGAACTTGGAACTACATTATTGTGCCAAGTTTCAAAGAGCTAGCCCAAACCGTGTTTGATTTCGAGTTCCAACTACATGTATCCATATAGGAGAAAACAGAGTGAAACCTAAACATGAAAACGGTTACTGCAAAGGAACGGTTTAAACTAGAAGAACGAAATTTAGAGAGCCCAGTGAGATTCGTGTACTGATCACTACCTGCAAGTATCATCAAGATTGGGTGAAAAAATGTTTCCTGAGATTTCAGGAAACTCGTAGTTTTTTGGATGCCTGGCAATGCCTTTCTATGAAAGGGATTCTCGTCAGTCTCTGCTTGGGGCTACTTCAATAGCAAACAAACCATAGCTATAGAACGTGGAACTACATTATTGTGCCAAGTTTCAAAGAGCTAGCACAAACCGTGTTTGATTTAGAGTTCCAACCACATGTATCCATATAGGAGAAAACAGAGTGAAAGATAAACATGAAAACGGTTACTGCAAAGGAACGGTTTAACCTAGAAGAAGGAAATTTAGTGAGCCAAGTGAGATTCGTGTACTGATCACTACCTGCAATTATCATCAAGATTGGGTGAAAAAATATTTTTTGAGATTTCAGGAAACTCGTAGTTTTTTAGAAGCTTGGCAACCCCTTTCAATGAAAGGGATTCTCGTCAGTCTCTGCTTGGGGCTACTTCAGTAGCACACAAACCATAGCGATAGAACTTGGAACTACATTATTGTGCCAAGTTTCAAAGAGCTAGCACAAACCGTGTTTGATTTAGAGTTCCAACTACATGTATCCATATAGGAGAAAACAGAGTGAAACCTAAACATGAAAACGGTTACTGCAAAGGAACGGTTTAACCTAGAAGAATGAAATTTAGTGAGCCAAGTGAGATTCATTTACTGATCACTACCTGCAATTATTATCAAGATTGGGTGAAAAAATGTTTGCTGAGATTTCAGGAAACTCGTAGTTTTTTAGAAGCTTGGCAACCCCTTTCAATGAAAGGGATTCTCGTCAGTCTCTGCTTGGGGCTTCTTCATAGCACACAAACCATAGCGATAGAACTTGGAACTACATTATTGTGCCAAGTTTCAAAGAGGTAGCACAAACCGTGTTTGATTTAGAGTTCCAACTACATGTATCCATATAGGAGAAAACAGAGTGAAACCTAAACATGACAACGGTTACTGCAAAGGAACGGTTTAACCTAGAAGCACGAAATTTAGTGAGCCAAGTGAGATTCGTGTACTGATCACTACCTGCAAGTATCATCAAGATTGGGTGAAAAAATGTTTGCTGAGATTTCAGGAAACTCATAGTATTTTGCAAGCTTGGCAACCCCTTTCAATGAAAGGGATTCTCGTCAGTCTCTGCTTAGGGCTTCTTCATAGCACACAAACCATAGCGATAGAACTTGGAACTACATTATTGTGCCAAGTTTCAAAGAGCTAGCACAAACCGTGTTTGAATTAGAGTTCCAACTACATGTATCCATATAGGGGAAAACAGAGTGAAATCTAAACATGAAAACGGTTACTGCAAAGGAACGGTTTAACCTAGAAGAACGAAATTTGGTTAGCCAAGTGGGATTGGTGTACTGATCATTAAATGGAAGTATCATCATGATTGGGTGAAAAAATGTTTGCTGAGATTTCAGGAAACTCGTAGTATTTTGCAAGCTTGGCAACCCCTTTCAATGAAAGGGATTCTCGTCAGTCTCTGCTTGGGGCTACTTCAATAGCACACAAACCATAGCGATAGAACTTGGAACTACATTATTGTGCCAAGTTTCAAAGAGCTAGCACAAACCGTGTTTGATTTAGAGTTCCAACTACATGTATCCATATAGGAGAAAACAGAGTGAAACCTAAACATGAAAACGGTTACTGCAAAGGAACGGTTTAACCTAGAAGAACGAAATTTGGTGAGCCAAGTGTGATTGCTGTACTGATCATTAAATGGAAGTATCATCATGATTGGGTGAAAAAATGTTTGCTGAGATTTCAGGAAACTCGTAGTTTTTTGGAAGCTTGGCAACCCCTTTCAATGAAAGGGATTCTCCTCAGTCTCGGCTTGGGGCTACTTCAAGAGCACACAAACCATAGCGATAGAACTTGGAACTACATTATTGTGCCAAGTTTCAAAGAGCTAGCACAAACCGTGTTTGATTTAGAGTTCCAACTACATGTATCCATATAGGAGAAAACAGAGTGAAACCTAAACATGAAAACGGTTACTGCAAAGGAACGGTTTAACCTAGAAGAACGAAATTTGGTGAGCCAAGTGTGATTGCTGTACTGATCATTAAATGGAAGTATCATCATGATTGGGTGAAAAAATGTTTGCTGAGATTTCAGGAAACTCGTAGTTTTTTGGAAGCTTGGCAACCCCTTTCAATGAAAGGGATTCTCCTCAGTCTCGGCTTGGGGCTACTTCAAGAGCACACAAACCATAGCGATAGAACTTGGAACTACATTATTGTGCCAAGTTTCAAAGAGCTAGCACAAACCGTGTTTGATTTAGAGTTCCAACTACATGTATCCATATAGGAGAAAACAGAGTGAAACCTAAACATGAAAACGGTTACTGCAAAGGAACGGTTTAACCTAGAAGAACGAAATTTGGTCAGCCCAGTGGGATTGGTGTACTGATCATTAAATGGAAGTATCATCAAGATTGGGTGAAAAAATGTTTGCTGAGATTTCAGGAAACTGGTAGTATTTTGGAAGCTTGGCTACCCCTTTCAACTAAAGGGATTCTCCTCAGTTTCTGCTTGGGGCTACTTCAATAGCACACAAACCATAGCGATAGAACTTGGAACTACATTATTGTGCCAAGTTCCAAAGAGCTAGCACAAACCGTGTTTGATTTAGATTTCCAACTACATGAATCCATATAGGAGAAAACAGAGTGAAACCTAAACATGAAAACGGTTACTGCAAAGGAACGGTTTAACCTAGAAGAACGAAATTTAGTGAGCCAAGTGAGATTCATGTACTGATTACTACCTGCTATTATTATCAAGATTGGGTGAAAAAATGTTTGCTGAGATTTCAGGAAACTCGTAGTTTTTTGGAAGCTTGGCAACCCCTTTCAATGAAAGGGATTCTCGTCAGTCTCTGCTTGGGGCTACTTCAATAGCACACAAACCATAGCGATAGAACTTGGAGCTACATTATTGTGCCAAGTTTCAAAGAGCTAGCACAAACCATGTTTGATTTAGAGTTCCAACTACATGTATCCATATAGGAGAAAACAGAGTGAAACCTAAACATGAAAACGGTTCCTGAAAAGGAACGGTTTAACCTAGAAGAACGAAATTTGGTGAGCCAAGTAAGATTCGTGTACTGATCACTACCTGCAAGTATCATCAAGATTGGGTGAAAAAATGTTTGCTGAGATTTCAGGAAACTCGTAGTATTTTGCAAGCTTGGCAACCCTTTCAATGAAAGGGATTCTCGTCAGTCTCTGCTTAGGGCTTCTTCATAGCACACAAACCATAGTAATAGAACTTGGAACTACATTATTGTGCCAAGTTTCAAAGAGCTAGCACAAACCGTGTTTGATTTAGAGTTCCAACTACATGTATCCATATAGGGGAAAACAGAGTGAAATCTAAACATGAAAACGGTTACTGCAAAGGAACGGTTTAACCTAGAAGAACGAAATTTGGTGAGCCAAGTGGGATTGGTGTACTGATCATTAAATGGAAGTATCATCATGATTGGGTGAAAAAATGTTTGCTGAGATTTCAGGAAACTCGTAGTTTATTGGAAGCTTGGCAACCCCTTTCAATGAAAGGGATTCTCGTCAGTCTCTGCTTGGGGCTACTTCAATAGCACACAAACCATAGCGATAGAACTTGTTACTACATTATTGTGCCAAGTTTCAAAGAGCTAGCACAAACCGTGTTTGATTTAGAGTTCCAACTACATGTATCCATATAGGAGAAAACAGAGTGAAACCTAAACATGAAAACGGTTTCTGCAAAGGAACGGTTTAACCTAGAAGAACGAAACTTGGTGAGCCAAGTGGGATTGGTGTACTGATCATTAAATGGAAGTATTATCAAGACTGGGTGAAAAAATGTTTGCTGAGATTTCAGGAAACTCGCAGTTTTTTGGAAGCCTGGCAACGCCTTTCTATGAAAGGGATTCTCGTCAGTCTCTGCTTGGGGCTACTTCAATAGCACACAAACCATAGCAATAGAACTTGGAACTACATTATTGTGCCAAGTTTCAAAGAGCTAGCACAAACCGTGTTTGATTTAGAGTTCCAACTACATGTATCCATATAGGAGAAAACAGGGTGAAATCTAAGCATGAAAACGGTTACTGCAAAAGAACGGTTTAACCTAGAAGAACGAAATTTGGTGAGCCAAGTGGGATTGGTGTACTGATCATTAAATGGAAGTATCATCAAGATTGGGTGAAAAAATGTTTGCTGAGATTTCAGGAAACTCGTAGTTTTTTGGAACCTTGGCAACCCCTTTCAATGAAAGGGATTCTCGCCAGTCTCTGCTTGGGGCTACTTCAATAGCACACAAACCATAGCGATAGAACTTGGAGCTACATTATTGTGCTAAGGTTCAAAGTGCTAGCACTAACCGTGTTTGATTTAGAGTTCCAACTACATGTATCCATATAGGAGAAAACAGAGTGAAACCTAAACATGAAAACGGTTACTGCAAAGGAACGGTTTAACCTAGAAGAACGAAATTTGGTGAGCCAAGTGAGATTCGTGTACTGATCACTACCTGCAACTATCATCAAGATTGGGTGAAAAAATGTTTGCTGAGATTTCAGGAAACTCGTAGTTTTTTGTAAGCTTGGCAACCCCTTTCAATGAAAGGGATTCTCGTCAGTCTCTGCTTGGGGCTACTTCAATAGCACACAAACCATAGCGATAGAACTTGGAACTACATTATTGTGCCAAGTTTCAAAGAGCTAGCACAAACCGTGTTTGATTTAGAGTTCCAACTACATGTATCCATATAGGAGAAAACAGAGTGAAACCTAAACATGAAAACGGTTACTGCAAAGGTTCGGTTTAACCTAGAAGAACGAAATTTGGTGAGAAAAGTGGGATTGGTGTACTGATCATTAAATGGAAGTATCATCAAGATTGGGTGAAAAAATGTTTGCTGAGATTTCAGGAAACTCGTAGTTTTTGGAAGCTTGGCAACCCCTTTCAATGAAAGGGATTCTCGTCAGTCTCTGCTTGGGGCTACTTCAATAGCACACAAACCATAGGTATAGATCGTGGAACTACATTATTGTGCCAAGTTTCAAAGAGCTAGCACAAACCGTGTTTGATTTAGACTTCCAACTACATGTATCCATATAGGAGAAAACAGAGTGAAACCTAAACATGAAAACGGTTACTGCAAAGGAACGGTTTAACCTAGAAGAACGAAATTTGGTGAGCCAAGTGGGATTGGTGTACTGATCATTAAATGGAAGTATCATCAAGATTGGGTGAAAAAATATTTGCTGAGATTTCAGGAAACTCGTAGTTTTTTGGAAGCTTGGCAACCCCTTTTGAATGAAAGGGATTCTCGTCAGTCTCTGCTTGGGGCTACTTCAATAGCAAACAAACCATAGCGATAGAACTTGGAGCTACATTATTGTGCTAAGTTTCAAAGAGCTAGCACAAACCGTGTTTGATTTAGAGTTCCAAATACATGTATCCATATAGGAGAAAACAGAGTGAAACCTAAACATGAAAACGGTTACTGCAAAGGAACGGTTTAACCTAGAAGAACGAAATTTGGCGAGCCAAGTGGGATTGGTGTACTGATCATTAAATGGAAGTATCTTCAAGACTGGGTGAAAAAATGTTTGCTGAGATTTCAGGAAACTCGCAGTTTTTTGGAAGCCTGACAAATCCTTTCAATGAAAGTGATTCTCGTCAGTTTCTGCTTGAGGCTACTTCAATAGCACACAAACCATAGGGATAGAACTTGGAACTACATTATTGTGCCAAGTTTCAAAGAGCTAGCACAAACGGTGTTTGATTTAGATTTCCAACTACATGTATCCATATAGGAGAAAACAGAGTGAAACCTAAACATGAAAACGGTTACTGCAAAGGAACGGTTTAACCTAGAAGAACGAAATTTAGTGAGCCAAGTGAGATTCGTGTACTGATCACTACCTGCAAGTATCATCAAGATTGGGTGAAAAAATGTTTGCTGAGATTTCAGGAAACTCGTAGTTTTTTGGAAGCTTGGCAACGCCTTTCAATGAAAGGGATTCTCGTCAGTCTCTGCTAGGGGCTACTTCAGTAGCACACAAACCATAGCGATAGAACTTGGAACTACATTATTGTGCCAAGTTTGAAAGAGCTAGCAGAAACCGTGTTTGATTTAGAGTTCCAACTACATGTATCCATATAGGAGAAAACAGAGTGAAACCTAAACATGAAAACGGTTACTGCAAAGGAACGGTTTACCCTAGAAGCACCAAATTTAGTGAGCCATGTGAGATTCGTGTACTGATCACTACCTGCAAGTATCATCAAGATTGGTTGAAAAAATGTTTGCTGAGGTTTCTGGAAACTCATAGTTTTTTGGAAGCTTGGCAACCCCTTTCAATGAAAGGGATTCTCGTCAGTCTCCTCTTGGGGCTACTTCAATAGCACACAAACCATAGCGATCGAACTTGGAACTACATTATTGTGCCAAGTTTCAAAGAGCTAGCACAAATCGTGTTTGATTTAGAGTTCCAACTACATGTATCCATATAGGAGAAAACAGAGTGAAACCTAAACATGAAAACGGTTACTGCAAAGGAACGGTTTAACCTAGAAGAACGAAATTTGGTCAGCCCAGTGGGATTGGTGTACTGATCATTAAATGGAAGTATCATCAAGACTGGGTGAAAAAATGTTTGCTGAGATTTCAGGAAACTCGCAGTTTTTTGGAAGCCTGGCAACCCCTTTCTATGAAAGGGATTCTCGTCAGTCTCTGCTTGGGGCTACTTCAATAGCACACAAACCATAGCTATGGAACTTGGAACTACATTATTGTGCCAAGATTCAAATACCTAGCACAAACCGTGTTTGATTTAGAGTTCCCACTACATGTATCCATATAGGAGAAAACAGAGTGAAACCTAAACATGAAAACGGTTACAGCAAAGGAACGGTTTAACCTAGAAGAACGAAATTTGGTGAGCCAAGTGGGATTGGTGTACTGATCATTAAATGGAAGTATCATCAAGATTGGGTGAAAAAATGTTTGCTGAGATTTCAGGAAACTCGTAGTTTTTTGGAAGCTTGGCAACCCCTTTCAATGAAAGGGATTCTCGTCAGTCTCTGCTTGGGGCTACTTCAATAGCACACAAACCATAGCGATAGAACTTGGAACTACATTATTGTGCCAAGTTTCAAAGAGCTAGCACAAACCGTGTTTGATTTAGAGTTCCAACTACATGTATCCATATAGGAGAAAACAGAGTGAAACCTAAACATGAAAACGGTTACTGCAAAGGAACGGTTTAACCTAAAAGAACGAAATTTGGTGAGCCAAGTGGGATTGGTGTACTGATCATTAAATGGAAGTATCATCAAGATTGGGTGAAAAAATGTTTGCTGAAATTTCAGGAAACTCCTAGTATTTTGCAAGCTTGGCAACCCCTTTCAATGAAAGGGATTCTCGTCAGTCTCTGCTTGGGGCTACTTCAATAGCACACAAACCATAGCGATAGAACTTGGAACTACATTATTGTGCCAAGTTTCAAAGAGCTAGCACAAACCGTGTTTGATTTAGAGTTCCAAATACATGTATCCATATACGAGAAAACAGAGTGAAACCTAAACATGAAAACGGTTACTGCAAAGGAACGGTTTAACCTAGAAGAACGAAATTTGGTGAGCCAAGTGGGATTGGTGTACTGATCATTAAATGGAAGTATCATCAAGATTGGGTGAAAAAATGTTTGCTGAGATTTCAGGAAACTCGTAGTTTTTGGAAGCTTGGCCACCCCTTTCAATGAAAGGCATTCTCGTCAGTCTCTGCTTGGGGCTACTTCAATAGCACACAAACCATAGCGATAGAACTTGGAACTACATTATTGTGCCAAGTTTCAAAGAGCTAGCACAAACCGTGTTTGATTTAGATTTCCAACTACATGTATCCATCTAGGAGAAAACAGAGTGAAACCTAAACATGAAAACGGTTACTGCAAAGGAAAGGTTTAACCTAGAAGTACGAAATTTAGTGAGCCAAGTGAGATTCGTGTACTGATCACTACCTGCAAGTATCATCAAGATTGGGTGAAAAAATATTTGCTGAGATTTCACGAAACTCATAGTTTTTTGGAAGCTTGGCAACCCCTTTCAATGAAAGGGATTCTCGTCAGTCTCTGCTTGGGGCTACTTCAATAGCACACAAACCATAGCGATAGAACTTGGAACTACATTATTGTGCCAAGTTTCAAAGAGCTAGCACAAACCGTGTTTGATTTAGAGTTCCAACTACATGTATCCATATAGGAGAAAACAGAGTGAAACCTAAACATGAAAACGGTTACTGCAAAGGAACGGTTTAACCTAGAAGAACGAAATTTGGTGAGCCAAGTGGGATTGGTGTCCTGATCATTAAATGGAAGTATCATCAAGACTGGGTGAAAAAATGTTTGTTGAAATTTCAGGAAACTCGTAGTTTTTTGGAAGCTTGGCAACCCCTTTCAATGAAAGGGATTCTCGTCAGTCTCTGCTTGGGGCTACTTCAATAGCACACAAACCATAGTGATAGAACTTGGAACTACATTATTGTGCCAAGTTTCAAAGAGCTAGCACAAACCGTGTTTGATTTAGAGTTCCAACTACATGTATCCATATAGGAGAAAACAGAGTGAAACCTAAACATGAAAACGGTTACTGCAAAGGAACGGTTTAACCTAAAAGAACGAAATTTGGTTAGCCAAGTGACATTCGTGTACTGATCACTACCTGCAAGTATCATCAAGATTGGGTGAAAAAATGTTTGCTGAAATTTCAGGAAACTCCTAGTATTTTGCAAGCTTGGCAACCCCTTTCAATGAAAGGGATTCTCGTCAGTCTCTGCTTGGGGCTACTTCAATAGCACACAAACCATAGCGATAGAACTTGGAACTACATTATTGTGCCAAGTTTCAAAGAGCTAGCACAAACGTGTTTGATTTAGAGTTCCAACTACATGTATCCATATAGGAGAAAACAGAGTGAAACCTAAACATGAAAACGGTTACTGCACAGGAACGGTTTAACCTAGAAGAATGAAATTTGGTGAGCCAAGTGGGATTGGTGTCCTGATCATTAAATGGAAGTATCATCAAGACTGGGTGAAAAAATGTTTGTTGAAATTTCAGGAAACTCCTAGTATTTTGCAAGCTGGCAACCCCTTTCAATGAAAGGGATTCTCGTCAGTCTCTGCTTGGGGCTACTTCAATAGCACACAAACCATAGCGATAGAACTTGGAACTACATTATTGTGCCAAGTTTCAAAGAGCTAGCACAAACCGTGTTTGATTTAGAGTTCCAACTACATGTATCCATATAGGAGAAAACAGAGTGAAACCTAAACATGAAAACGGTTACTGCAAAGGAACGGTTTAACCTAAAAGAACGAAATTTGGTTAGCCAAGTGACATTCGTGTACTGATCACTACCTGCAAGTATCATCAAGATTGGGTGAAAAAATGTTTGCTGAAATTTCAGGAAACTCCTAGTATTTTGCAAGCTTGGCAACCCCTTTCAATGAAAGGGATTCTCGTCAGTCTCTGCTTGGGGCTACTTCAATAGCACACAAACCATAGCGATAGAACTTGGAACTACATTATTGTGCCAAGTTTCAAAGAGCTAGCACCAACCGTGTTTGATTTAGAGTTCCAAATACATGTATCCATATATGAGAAAACAGAGTGAAACCTAAACATGAAAACGGTTACTGCAAAGGAACGGTTTAACCTAGAAGAACGAAATTTGGTTAGCCAAGTGGGATTGGTGTACTGATCATTAAATGGAAGTATCATCATGATTAGGTGAAAAAATGTTTGCTGAGATTTCAGGAAACTCGTAGTTTTTTGGAAGCTTGGCCACCCCTTTCAATGAAAGGGATTCTCGTCAGTCTCTGCTTGGGGCTACTTCAATAGCACACAAACCATAGCGATAGAACTTGGAACTACATTATTGTGCCAAGTTTCAAAGAGCTAGCACAAACCGTGTTTGATTTAGAGTTCCAACTACATGTATCCATATAGGACAAAACAGAGTGAAACCTAAACATGAAAACGGTTACTGCAAAGGAACGGTTTAACCTAGAAGAACGAAATTTGGTGAGCCAAGTAAGATTCGTGTACTGATCAATACCTGCAAGTATCATTAAGACTGGGTGAAAAAATGTTTGCTGAGATTTCAGGAAACTCGCAGTTTTTTGGAAGCCTGCGAAGCCCTTTCAATGAAAGTGATTCTCGTCCGTCTCTGCTTGGGGCTAATTCAATAGCACACAAACCATAGCGATAGAACTTGGAACTACATTATTGTGCCAAGTTTCAAAGAGCTAGCACAAACCGTGTTTGATTTAGAGTTCCAACTACATGTATCCATATAGGAGAAAACAGAGTGAAACCTAAACATGAAAACGGTTACTGCAAACGAACAGTTTAACCTAGAAGAACGAAATTTGGTGAGCCAAGTGGGATTGGTGTCCTGATCATTAAATGGAAGTATCATCAAGACTGGGTGAAAAAATGTTTGCTGAGATTTCAGGAAACTCGCAGTTTTTTGGAAGCCTGGCAACCCCTTTCAATGAAAGTGATTCTCGTCAGTCTCTGCTTGGGGCTACTTCAATAGCACACAAACCATAGCGATAGAACTTGGAACTACATTATTGTGCCAAGTTTCCAAGAGCTAGCACAAACCGTGTTTGATTTAGAGTTCCAACTACATGTATCCATATACGAGAAAACAGAGTGAAACCTAAACATGAAAACGGTTACTGCAAAGGAACGGTTTAACCTAGAAGAACGAAATTTGGTGAGCCAAGTGGGATTGGTGTTCTGATCCTTAAATGGAAGTATCATCATGATTAGGTGAAAAAATGTTTGCTGAGAATTCAGGAAACTCGTAGTTTTTTGGAAGCTTGGCAACCCCTTTCAATGAAAGGGATTCTCGTCAGTCTCTGCTTGGGGCTACTTCAATAGCACACAAACCATAGCGATAGAACTTGGAACTACATTATTGTGCCAAGTTTCAAAGAGCTAGCACAAACCGTGTTTGATTTAGAGTTCCAACTACATGTATCCATATAGGAGGAAACAGAGTGAAACCTGAACATGAAAACGGTTACTGCAAAGGAACGGTTTAACCTAGAAGAACGAAATTTGGTGAGCCAAGTAAGATTCGTGTACTGATCACTACCTGCAAGTATCATCAAGACTGGGTGAAAAAATGTTTGCTGAGATTTCAGGAAACTCGCAGTTTTTTGGAAGCCTGCGAAGCCCTTTCAATGAAAGTGATTCTCGTCCGTCTCTGCTTGGGGCTACTTCAATAGCACACAAACCATAGCGATAGAACTTGGAACTACATTATTGTGCCAAGTTTCAAAGAGCTAGCACAAACCGTGTTTGATTTAGAGTTCGAACTACATGTATCCATATAGGAGAAAACAGAGTGAAACCTAAACATGAAAATGGTTACTGCAAACGAACAGTTTAACCTAGAAGAACGAAATTTGGTGAGCCAAGTGGGATTGGTGTCCTGATCATTAAATGGAAGTATCATCAAGACTGGGTGAAAAAATGTTTGCTGAGATTTCAGGAAACTCGTAGTTTTTTGGAAGCTTGGCAACCCCTTTCAATGAAAGGGATTCTCCTCAGTCTCGGCTTGGGGCTACTTCAAGAGCACACAAACCATAGCGATAGAACTTGGAACTACATTATTGTGCCAAGTTTCAAAGAGCTAGCACAAACCGTGTTTGATTTAGAGTTCCAACTACATGTATCCATATAGGAGAAAACAGAGTGAAACCTAAACATGAAAACGGTTACTGCAAAGGAACGGTTTAACCTAGAAGAACGAAATTTGGTCAGCCCAGTGGGATTGGTGTACTGATCATTAAATGGAAGTATCATCAAGATTGGGTGAAAAAATGTTTGCTGAGATTTCAGGAAACTGGTAGTATTTTGGAAGCTTGGCTACCCCTTTCAACTAAAGGGATTCTCCTCAGTTTCTGCTTGGGGCTACTTCAATAGCACACAAACCATAGCGATAGAACTTGGAACTACATTATTGTGCCAAGTTTCAAAGAGCTAGCACAAACCGTGTTTGATTTAGATTTCCAACTACATGAATCCATATAGGAGAAAACAGAGTGAAACCTAAACATGAAAACGGTTACTGCAAAGGAACGGTTTAACCTAGAAGAACGAAATTTAGTGAGCCAAGTGAGATTCATGTACTGATTACTACCTGCTATTATTATCAAGATTGGGTGAAAAAATGTTTGCTGAGATTTCAGGAAACTCGTAGTTTTTTGGAAGCTTGGCAACCCCTTTCAATGAAAGGGATTCTCGTCAGTCTCTGCTTGGGGCTACTTCAATAGCACACAAACCATAGCGATAGAACTTGGAGCTACATTATTGTGCCAAGTTTCAAAGAGCTAGCACAAACCATGTTTGATTTAGAGTTCCAACTACATGTATCCATATAGGAGAAAACAGAGTGAAACCTAAACATGAAAACGGTTCCTGAAAAGGAACGGTTTAACCTAGAAGAACGAAATTTGGTGAGCCAAGTAAGATTCGTGTACTGATCACTACCTGCAAGTATCATCAAGATTGGGTGAAAAAATGTTTGCTGAGATTTCAGGAAACTCGTAGTATTTTGCAAGCTTGGCAACCCTTTCAATGAAAGGGATTCTCGTCAGTCTCTGCTTAGGGCTTCTTCATAGCACACAAACCATAGTAATAGAACTTGGAACTACATTATTGTGCCAAGTTTCAAAGAGCTAGCACAAACCGTGTTTGATTTAGAGTTCCAACTACATGTATCCATATAGGGGAAAACAGAGTGAAATCTAAACATGAAAACGGTTACTGCAAAGGAACGGTTTAACCTAGAAGAACGAAATTTGGTGAGCCAAGTGGGATTGGTGTACTGATCATTAAATGGAAGTATCATCATGATTGGGTGAAAAAATGTTTGCTGAGATTTCAGGAAACTCGTAGTTTATTGGAAGCTTGGCAACCCCTTTCAATGAAAGGGATTCTCGTCAGTCTCTGCTTGGGGCTACTTCAATAGCACACAAACCATAGCGATAGAACTTGTTACTACATTATTGTGCCAAGTTTCAAAGAGCTAGCACAAACCGTGTTTGATTTAGAGTTCCAACTACATGTATCCATATAGGAGAAAACAGAGTGAAACCTAAACATGAAAACGGTTCTGCAAAGGAACGGTTTAACCTAGAAGAACGAAACTTGGTGAGCCAAGTGGGATTGGTGTACTGATCATTAAATGGAAGTATTATCAAGACTGGGTGAAAAAATGTTTGCTGAGATTTCAGGAAACTCGCAGTTTTTTGGAAGCCTGGCAACGCCTTTCTATGAAAGGGATTCTCGTCAGTCTCTGCTTGGGGCTACTTCAATAGCACACAAACCATAGCAATAGAACTTGGAACTACATTATTGTGCCAAGTTTCAAAGAGCTAGCACAAACCGTGTTTGATTTAGAGTTCCAACTACATGTATCCATATAGGAGAAAACAGGGTGAAATCTAAGCATGAAAACGGTTACTGCAAAAGAACGGTTTAACCTAGAAGAACGAAATTTGGTGAGCCAAGTGGGATTGGTGTACTGATCATTAAATGGAAGTATCATCAAGATTGGGTGAAAAAATGTTTGCTGAGATTTCAGGAAACTCGTAGTTTTTTGGAACCTTGGCAACCCCTTTCAATGAAAGGGATTCTCGCCAGTCTCTGCTTGGGGCTACTTCAATAGCACACAAACCATAGCGATAGAACTTGGAGCTACATTATTGTGCTAAGGTTCAAAGTGCTAGCACTAACCGTGTTTGATTTAGAGTTCCAACTACATGTATCCATATAGGAGAAAACAGAGTGAAACCTAAACATGAAAACGGTTACTGCAAAGGAACGGTTTAACCTAGAAGAACGAAATTTGGTGAGCCAAGTGAGATTCGTGTACTGATCACTACCTGCAACTATCATCAAGATTGGGTGAAAAAATGTTTGCTGAGATTTCAGGAAACTCGTAGTTTTTTGTAAGCTTGGCAACCCCTTTCAATGAAAGGGATTCTCGTCAGTCTCTGCTTGGGGCTACTTCAATAGCACACAAACCATAGCGATAGAACTTGGAACTACATTATTGTGCCAAGTTTCAAAGAGCTAGCACAAACCGTGTTTGATTTAGAGTTCCAACTACATGTATCCATATAGGAGAAAACAGAGTGAAACCTAAACATGAAAACGGTTACTTCAAAGGTTCGGTTTAACCTAGAAGAACGAAATTTGGTGAGAAAAGTGGGATTGGTGTACTGATCATTAAATGGAAGTATCATCAAGATTGGGTGAAAAAATGTTTGCTGAGATTTCAGGAAACTCGTAGTTTTTTGGAAGCTTGGCAACCCCTTTCAATGAAAGGGATTCTCCTCAGTCTCTGCTTGGGGCTACTTCAATAGCACACAAACCATAGGTATAGATCGTGGAACTACATTATTGTGCCAAGTTTCAAAGAGCTAGCACAAACCGTGTTTGATTTAGACTTCCAACTACATGTATCCATATAGGAGAAAACAGAGTGAAACCTAAACATGAAAACGGTTACTGCAAAGGAACGGTTTAACCTAGAAGAACGAAATTTGGTGAGCCAAGTGGGATTGGTGTACTGATCATTAAATGGAAGTATCATCAAGATTGGGTGAAAAAATATTTGCTGAGATTTCAGGAAACTCGTAGTTTTTTGGAAGCTTGGCAACCCCTTTTGAATGAAAGGGATTCTCGTCAGTCTCTGCTTGGGGCTACTTCAATAGCAAACAAACCATAGCGATAGAACTTGGAGCTACATTATTGTGCTAAGTTTCAAAGAGCTAGCACAAACCGTGTTTGATTTAGAGTTCCAAATACATGTATCCATATAGGAGAAAACAGAGTGAAACCTAAACATGAAAACGGTTACTGCAAAGGAACGGTTTAACCTAGAAGAACGAAATTTGGCGAGCCAAGTGGGATTGGTGTACTGATCATTAAATGGAAGTATCTTCAAGACTGGGTGAAAAAATGTTTGCTGAGATTTCAGGAAACTCGGAAGTTTTTTGGAAGCCTGACAAATCCTTTCAATGAAAGTGATTCTCGTCAGTTTCTGCTTGAGGCTACTTCAATAGCACACAAACCATAGGGATAGAACTTGGAACTACATTATTGTGCCAAGTTTCAAAGAGCTAGCACAAACGGTGTTTGATTTAGATTTCCAACTACATGTATCCATATAGGAGAAAACAGAGTGAAACCTAAACATGAAAACGGTTACTGCAAAGGAACGGTTTAACCTAGAAGAACGAAATTTAGTGAGCCAAGTGAGATTCGTGTACTGATCACTACCTGCAAGTATCATCAAGATTGGTGTGAAAAAATGTTTGCTGAGATTTCAGGAAACTCGTAGTTTTTTGGAAGCTTGGCAACGCCTTTCAATGAAAGGGATTCT
>NW_027552819.1:0-55900 GCF_045843805.1 Urocitellus parryii | reverse complement strand
AGGAGAAAACAGAGTGAAACCTAAACATGAAAACGGTTACTGCAAAGGAACGGTTTAACCTAGAAGAACGAAATTTGGTGAGCCAAGTGGGATTGGTGTACTGATCATTAAATGGAAGTATCATCAAGATTGGGTGAAAAAATGTTTGCTGAGATTTCAGGAAACTCGTAGTTTTTTGGAAGCTTGGCAACCCCTTTCAATGAAAGGGATTCTCGTCAGTCTCTGCTTGGGGCTACTTCAATAGCACACAAACCATAGCGATAGAACTTGGAACTACATTATTGTGCCAAGTTTCAAAGAGCTAGCACAAACCGTGTTTGATTTAGAGTTCCAACTACATGTATCCATATAGGAGAAAACAGAGTGAAACCTAAATATGAAAACGGTTACTGCAAAGGAACGGTTTAACCTAGAAGAACGAAATTTGGTGAGCCAAGTGGGATTGGTGTACTGATCATTAAATGGAAGTATCATCAAGATTGGGTGAAAAAATGTTTGCTGAGATTTCAGGAAACTCGTAGTTTTTTGGAAGCTTGGCAACCCCTTTCTATGAAAGGGATTCTCGTCAGTCTCTGCTTGGGGCTACTTCAATAGCACACAAACCATAGCGATAGAACTTGGAACTACATTATTGTGCCAAGTTTCAAAGAGCTAGCACAAACCGTGTTTGATTTAGAGTTCCAACTACATGTATCCATATAGGAGAAAACAGAGTGAAACCTAAACATGAAAACGGTTACTGCAAAGGAACGGTTTAACCTAGAAGAACGAAATTTGGTGAGCCAAGTGGGATTGGTGTACTGATCATTAAATGGAAGTATCATCAAGATTGGGTGAAAAAATGTTTGCTGAGATTTCAGGAAACTCGTAGTTTTTTGGAAGCTTGGCAACCCCTTTCAATGAAAGGGATTCTCGTCAGTCTCTGCTTGGGGCTACTTCAATAGCACACAAACCATAGCGATAGAACTTGGAACTACATTATTGTGCCAAGTTTCAAAGAGCTAGCACAAACCGTGTTTGATTTAGAGTTCCAACTACATGTATCCATATAGGAGAAAACAGAGTGAAACCTAAATATGAAAACGGTTACTGCAAAGGAACGGTTTAACCTAGAAGAACGAAATTTGGTGAGCCAAGTGGGATTGGTGTACTGATCATTAAATGGAAGTATCATCAAGATTGGGTGAAAAAATGTCTGCTGAGATTTCAGGAAACTCGCAGTTTTTTGAAGCCTGGCAACCCCTTTCTATGAAAGGGATTCTCGTCAGTCTCTGCTTGGGGCTACTTCAATAGCACACAAACCATAGCGATAGAACTTGGAACTACATTATTGTGCCAAGTTTCAAAGAGCTAGCACAAACCGTGTTTGATTTAGAGTTCCAACTACATGTATCCATATAGGAGAAAACAGAGTGAAACCTAAACATGAAAACGGTTACTGCAAAGGAACGGTTTAACTTAGAAGAACGAAATTTGGTGAGCCAAGTGGGATTCGTGTACTGATCATTAAATGGAAGTATCATCAAGATTGGGTGAAAAAATGTTTGCTGAGATTTCAGGAAACTCGTAGTTTTTTGGAAGCTTGGCAACCCCTTTCAATGAAAGGGATTCTCGTCAGTCTCTGCTTGGGGCTACTTCAATAGCACACAAACCATAGCGATAGAACTTGGAACTACATTATTGTGCCAAGTTTCAAAGAGCTAGCACAAACCGTGTTTGATTTAGAGTTCCAACTACATGTATCCATATAGGAGAAAACAGAGTGAAACCTAAACATGAAAACGGTTACTGCAAAGGAACGGTTTAACCTAGAAGAACGAAATTTGGTGTGCCAAGTGGGATTGGTGTACTGATCATTAAATGGAAGTATCATCAAGATTGGGTGAAAAAATGTTTGCTGATATTTCAGGAAACTCGTAGTTTTTTGGAAGCTTGGCAACCCCTTTCAATGAAAGGGATTCTCGTCAGTCTCTGCTTGGGGCTACTTCAATAGCACACAAACCATAGCGATAGAACTTGGAACTACATTATTGTGCCAAGTTTCAAAGAGCTAGCACAAACCGTGTTTGATTTAGAGTTCCAACTACATGTATCCATATAGGAGAAAACAGAGTGAAACCTAAACATGAAAACGGTTACTGCAAAGGAACGGTTTAACCTAGAAGAACGAAATTTGGTGAGCCAAGTGGGATTGGTGTACTGATCATTAAATGGAAGTATCATCAAGATTGGGTGAAAAAATGTTTGCTGAGATTTCAGGAAACTCGTAGTTTTTTGGAAGCTTGGCAACCCCTTTCAATGAAAGGGATTCTCGTCAGTCTCTGCTTGGGGCTACTTCAATAGCACACAAACCATAGCGATAGAACTTGGAACTACATTATTGTGCCAAGTTTCAAAGAGCTAGCACAAACCGTGTTTGATTTAGAGTTCCAACTACATGTATCCATATAGGAGAAAACAGAGTGAAACCTAAACATGAAAACGGTTACTGCAAAGGAACGGTTTAACCTAGAAGAACGAAATTTGGTGAGCCAAGTGGGATGGGTGTACTGATCATTAAATGGAAGTATCATCAAGATTGGGTGAAAAAATGTTTGCTGAGATTTCAGGAAACTCGTAGTTTTTTGGAAGCTTGGCAACCCCTTTCAATGAAAGGGATTCTCGTCAGTCTCTGCTTGGGGCTACTTCAATAGCACACAAACCATAGCGATAGAACTTGGAACTACATTATTGTGCCAAGTTTCAAAGAGCTAGCACAAACCGTGTTTGATTTAGAGTTCCAACTACATGTATCCATATAGGAGAAAACAGAGTGAAACCTAAACATGAAAACGGTTACTGCAAAGGAACGGTTTAACCTAGAAGAACGAAATTTGGTGAGCCAAGTGGGATTGGTGTACTGATCATTAAATGGAAGTATCATCAAGATTGGGTGAAAAAATGTTTGCTGAGATTTCAGGAAACTCGTAGTTTTTTGGAAGCTTGGCAACCCCTTTCAATGAAAGGGATTCTCGTCAGTCTCTGCTTGGGGCTACTTCAATAGCACACAAACCATAGCGATAGAACTTGGAACTACATTATTGTGCCAAGTTTCAAAGAGCTAGCACAAACCGTGTTTGATTTAGAGTTCCAACTACATGTATCCATATAGGAGAAAACAGAGTGAAACCTAAACATGAAAACGGTTACTGCAAAGGAACGGTTAAACCTAGAAGAACGAAATTTAGTGAGCCAAATGAGATTCGTGTACTGATCACAACCTGCAAGTATCATCAAGATTGGGTGAAAAAATGTTTGCTGAGATTTCAGGAAACTCGCAGTTTTTTGGAAGCTTGGCAACCCCTTTCAATGAAAGGGATTCTCGTCAGTCTCTGCTTGGGGCTACTTCAATAGCACACAAACCATAGCGATAGAACTTGGAACTACATTATTGTGCCAAGTTTCAAAGAGCTAGCACAAACCGTGTTTGATTTAGAGTTCCAACTACATGTATCCATATAGGAGAAAACAGAGTGAAACCTAAACATGAAAACGGTTACTGCAAAGGAACGGTTTAACCTAGAAGAACGAAATTTGGTGAGCCAAGTGGGATGGGTGTACTGATCATTAAATAGAAGTATCATCAAGATTGGGTGAAAAAATGTTTGCTGAGATTTCAGGAAACTCGTAGTTTTTTGGAAGCTTGGCAACCCCTTTCAATGAAAGGGATTCTCGTCAGTCTCTGCTTGGGGCTACTTCAATAGCACACAAACCATAGCGATAGAACTTGGAACTACATTATTGTGCCAAGTTCAAAGAGCTAGCACAAACCGTGTTTGATTTAGAGTTCCAACTACATGTATCCATATAGGAGAAAACAGAGTGAAACCTAAACATGAAAACGGTTACTGCAAAGGAACGGTTTAACCTAGAAGAACGAAATTTGGTGAGCCAAGTGGGATGGGTGTACTGATCATTAAATAGAAGTATCATCAAGATTGGGTGAAAAAATGTTTGCTGAGATTTCAGGAAACTCGTAGTTTTTTGGAAGCTTGGCAACCCCTTTCAATGAAAGGGATTCTCGTCAGTCTCTGCTTGGGGCTACTTCAATAGCACACAAACCATAGCGATAGAACTTGGAACTACATTATTGTGCCAAGTTTCAAAGAGCTAGCACAAACCGTGTTTGATTTAGAGTTCCAACTACATGTATCCATATAGGAGAAAACAGAGTGAAACCTAAACATGAAAACGGTTACTGCAAAGGAACGGTTTAACCTAGAAGAACGAAATTTGGTGAGCCAAGTGGGATGGGTGTACTGATCATTAAATAGAAGTATCATCAAGATTGGGTGAAAAATGTTTGCTGAGATTTCAGGAAACTCGTAGTTTTTTGGAAGCTTGGCAACCCCTTTCAATGAAAGGGATTCTCGTCAGTCTCTGCTTGGGGCTACTTCAATAGCACACAAACCATAGCGATAGAACTTGGAACTACATTATTGTGCCAAGTTTCAAAGAGCTAGCACAAACCGTGTTTGATTTAGAGTTCCAACTACATGTATCCATATAGGAGAAAACAGAGTGAAACCTAAACATGAAAACGGTTACTGCAAAGGAACGGTTTAACCTAGAAGAACGAAATTTGGTGAGCCAAGTGGGATGGGTGTACTGATCATTAAATAGAAGTATCATCAAGATTGGGTGAAAAAATGTTTGCTGAGATTTCAGGAAACTCGTAGTTTTTTGGAAGCTTGGCAACCCCTTTCAATGAAAGGGATTCTCGTCAGTCTCTGCTTGGGGCTACTTCAATAGCACACAAACCATAGCGATAGAACTTGGAACTACATTATTGTGCCAAGTTTCAAAGAGCTAGCACAAACCGTGTTTGATTTAGAGTTCCAACTACATGTATCCATATAGGAGAAAACAGAGTGAAACCTAAACATGAAAACGGTTACTGCAAAGGAACGGTTTAACCTAGAAGAACGAAATTTGGTGAGCCAAGTGGGATGGGTGTACTGATCATTAAATAGAAGTATCATCAAGATTGGGTGAAAAAGTGTTTGCTGAGATTTCAGGAAACTCGTAGTTTTTTGGAAGCTTGGCAACCCCTTTCAATGAAAGGGATTCTCGTCAGTCTCTGCTTGGGGCTACTTCAATAGCACACAAACCATAGCGATAGAACTTGGAACTACATTATTGTGCCAAGTTTCAAACAGCTAGCACAAACCGTGTTTGATTTAGAGTTCCAACTACATGTATCCATATAGGAGAAAACAGAGTGAAACCTAAACATGAAAACGGTTACTGCAAAGGAACGGTTTAACCTAGAACAACGAAATTTGGTGAGCCAAGTGGGATGGGTGTACTGATCATTAAATAGAAGTATCATCAAGATTGGGTGAAAAAATGTTTGCTGAGATTTCAGGAAACTCGTAGTTTTTTGGAAGCTTGGCAACCCCTTTCAATGAAAGGGATTCTCGTCAGTCTCTGCTTGGGGCTACTTCAATAGCACACAAACCATAGCGATAGAACTTGGAACTACATTATTGTGCCAAGTTTCAAAGAGCTAGCACAAACCGTGTTTGATTTAGAGTTCCAACTACATGTATCCATATAGGAGAAAACAGAGTGAAACCTAAACATGAAAACGGTTACTGCAAAGGAACGGTTTAACGTAGAAGAACGAAATTTGGTGAGCCAAGTGGGATTGGTGTACTGATCTTTAAATAGAAGTATCATCAAGATTGGGTGAAAAAATGTTGCTGAGATTTCAGGAAACTCGTAGATTTTTCGAAGCTTGGCAACCCCTTTCAATGAAAGGGATTCTCGTCAATCTCTGCTTGGGGCTACTTCAATAGCACACAAACCATAGCAATAGAACTTGGAACTACATTATTGTGCCAAGTTTCAAAGAGCTAGCACAAACCGTGTTTGATTTAGAGTTCCAACTACATGTATCCGTATAGGAGAAAACAGAGTGAAACCTAAACATGAAAACGGTTACTGCAAAGGATCGGTTTAACCTAAAGAACGAAATTTGGTGAGCCAAGTGGGATTCGTGTACTGATCACAACCTGCAAGTATCATAAAGTTTGGGTGAAAAAATGTTTGCTGAGATTACAGGAAACTCGCAGTTTTTTGGAAGCTTGGCAACCCCTTTCAATGAAAGGGATTCTCGTCAGTCTCTGCTTGGGGCTACTTCAATAGCACACAAACCATAGCCATAGAACTTGGAACTACATTATTGTGCCAAGTTTCAAAGAGCTAGCACAAACCGTGTTTGATTTAGAGTTCCAACTACATGTATCCATATAGGAGAAAACAGAGTGAAACCTAAACATGAAAACGGTTACTGCAAAGGAACGGTTTAACCTAGAAGAACGAAATTTGGTGAGCCAAGTGGGATGGGTGTACTGATCATTAAATAGAAGTATCATCAAGATTGGGTGAAAAAATGTTTGCTGAGATTTCAGGAAACTCGTAGTTTTTTGGAAGCTTGGCAACCCCTTTCAATGAAAGGGATTCTCGTCAGTCTCTGCTTGGGGCTACTTCAATAGCACACAAACCATAGCGATAGAACTTGGAACTACATTATTGTGCCAAGTTTCAAAGAGCTAGCACAAACCGTGTTTGATTTAGAGTTCCAACTACATGTATCCATATAGGAGAAAACAGAGTGAAACCTAAACATGAAAACGGTTACTGCAAAGGAACGGTTTAACCTAGAAGAACGAAATTTGGTGAGCCAAATGGGATGGGTGTACTGATCATTAAATAGAAGTATCATCAAGATTGGGTGAAAAAATGTTTGCTGAGATTTCAGGAAACTCGTAGTTTTTTGGAAGCTTGGCAACCCCTTTCAATGAAAGGGATTCTCGTCAGTCTCTGCTTGGGGCTACTTCAATAGCACACAAACCATAGCGATAGAACTTGGAACTACATTATTGTGCCAAGTTTCAAAGAGCTAGCACAAACCGTGTTTGATTTAGAGTTCCAACTACATGTATCCATATAGGAGAAAACAGAGTGAAACCTAAACATGAAAACGGTTACTGCAAAGGAACGGTTTAACCTAGAAGAACGAAATTTGGTTAGCCAAGTGGGATGGGAGTACTGATCATTAAATAGAAGTATCATCAAGATTGGGAGAAAAAATGTTTGCTGAGATTTCAGGAAACTCGTAGTTTTTTGGAAGCTTGGCAACCCCTTTCAATGAAAGGGATTCTCGTCAGTCTCTGCTTGGGGCTACTTCAATAGCACACAAACCATAGCGATAGAACTTGGAACTACATTATTGTGCCAAGTTTCAAAGAGCTAGCACAAACCGTGTTTGATTTAGAGTTCCAACTACATGTATCCATATAGGAGAAAACAGAGTGAAACCTAAACATGAAAACGGTTACTGCAAAGGAACGGTTTAACGTAGAAGAACGAAATTTGGTGAGCCAAGTGGGATTGGTGTACTGATCTTTAAATAGAAGTATCATCAAGATTGGGTGAAAAAATGTTTGCTGAGATTTCAGGAAACTCGTAGATTTTTGGAAGCTTGGCAACCCCTTTCAATGAAAGGGATTCTCGTCAGTCTCTGCTTGGGGCTACTTCAATAGCACACAAACCATAGCGATGGAACTTGGAACTATATTATTGTGCCAAGTTTCAAAGAGCTAGCACAAACCGTGTTTGATTTAGAGTTCCAACTACATGTATCTATATAGGAGAAAACAGAGTGAAACCTAAATATGAAAACAATTACTGCAAAGGAACGGTTTAACCTAGAAGAACGAAATTTGGTGAGCCAAGTGGGATTGGTGTACTGATCATTAAATGGAAGTATCATCAAGATTGGGTGAAAAAATGTCTGCTGAGATTTCAGGAAACTCGCAGTTTTTTGAAGCCTGGCAACCCCTTTCTATGAAAGGGATTCTCGTCAGTCTCTGCTTGGGGCTTCTTCAATAGCACACAAAGCATAGCGATAGAACTTGGAACTACATTATTGTGCCAAGTTTCAAAGAGCTAGCACAAACCGTGTTTGATTTAGAGTTCCAACTACATGTATCCATATAGGAGAAAACAGAGTGAAACCTAAACATGAAAACGGTTACTGCAAAGGAACGGTTTAACTAAGAAGAACGAAATTTGGTGAGCCAAGTGGGATTCGTGTACTGATCATTAAATGGAAGTATCATCAAGATTGGGTGAAAAAGTGTTTGCTGATATTTCAGGAAACTCGTAGTTTTTTTGGAAGCTTGGCAACCCCTTTCAATGAAAGGGATTCTCGTCAGTCTCTGCTTGGGGCTACTTCAATAGCACACAAACCATAGCGATAGAACTTGGAACTATATTATTGTGCCAAGTTTCAAAGAGCTAGCACAAACGGTGTTTGATTTAGAGTTCCAACTACATGTATCTATATAGGAGAAAACAGAGTGAAACCTAAATATGAAATCGATTACTGCAAAGGAACGGTTTAACCTAGAAGAACGAAATTTGGTGAGCCAAGTGGGATTGGTGTACTGATCATTAAATGGAAGTTTCATCAAGATTGGGTGAAAAAATGTCTGCTGAGATTTCAGGAAACTCGGAGTTTTTTGAAGCCTGGCAACCCCTTTCTATGAAAGGGATTCTCGTCAGTCTCTGCTTGGGGCTACTTCAATAGCACACAAACCATAGCGATAGAACTTGGAACTACATTATTGTGCCAAGTTTCAAAGAGCTAGCACAAACCGTGTTTGATTTAGAGTTCCAACTACATGTATCCATATAGGAGAAAACAGAGTGAAACCTAAACATGAAAACGGTTACTGCAAAGGAACGGTTTAACCTAGAAGAACGAAATTTGGTGAGCCAAGTGGGATTGGTGTACTGATCATTAAATGGAAGTATCATCAAGATTGGGTGAAAAAATGTTTGCTGAGATTTCAGGAAACTCGTAGTTTTTTGGAAGCTTGGCAACCCCTTTCAATGAAAGGGATTCTCGTCAGTCTCTGCTTGGGGATACTTCAATAGCACACAAACCATAGCGATAGAACTTGGAACTACATTATTGTGCCAAGTTTCAAAGAGCTAGCACAAACCGTGTTTGATTTAGAGTTCCAACTACATGTATCCATATAGGAGAAAACAGAGTGAAACCTAAACATGAAAACGGTTACTGCAAAGGAACGGTTTAACGTAGAAGAACGAAATTTGGTGAGCCAAGTGGGATTGGTGTACTGATCTTTAAATAGAAGTATCATCAAGATTGGGTGAAAAAATGTTTGCTGAGATTTCAGGAAACTCGTAGTTTTTTGGAAGCTTGGCAACCCCTTTCAATGAAAGGGATTCTCGTCAGTCTCTGCTTGGGGCTACTTCAATAGCACACAAACCATAGCGATAGAACTTGGAACTACATTATTGTGCCAAGTTTCAAAGAGCTAGCACAAACCGTGTTTGATTTAGAGTTCCAACTACATGTATCCATATAGGAGAAAACAGAGTGAAACCTAAACATGAAAACGGTTACTGCAAAGGAACGGTTTAACCTAGAAGAACGAAATTTGGTGAGCCAAGTGGGATTGGTGTACTGATCATTAAATGCAAGTATCATCAAGATAGGGTGAAAAAATGTTTGCTGAGATTTCAGGAAACTCGTAGTTTTTTGGAAGCTTGGCAACCCCTTTCAATGAAAGGGATTCTCGTCAGTCTCTGCTTGGGGCTACTTCAATAGCACACAAACCATAGCCATAGAACTTGGAACTACATTATTGTGCCAAGTTTCAAAGAGCTAGCACAAACCGTGTTTGATTTAGAGTTCCAACTACATGTATCCATATAGGAGAAAACAGAGTGAAACCTAAACATGAAAACGGTTACTGCAAAGGAACGGTTTAACCTAGAAGAACGAAATTTGGTGAGCCAAATGGGATGGGTGTACTGATCATTAAATAGAAGTATCATCAAGATTGGGTGAAAAAATGTTTGCTGATATTTCAGGAAACTCGTAGTTTTTTGGAAGCTTGGCAACCCCTTTCAATGAAAGGGATTCTCGTCAGTCTCTGCTTTGGGCTACTTCAATAGCACACAAACCATAGCGATAGAACTTGGAACTACATTATTGTGCCAAGTTTCAAAGAGCTAGCACAAACCGTGTTTGATTTAGAGTTCCAACTACATGTATCCATATAGGAGAAAACAGAGTGAAACCTAAACATGAAAACGGTTACTGCAAAGGAACGGTTTAACGTAGAAGAACGAAATTTGGTGAGCCAAGTGGGATTGGTGTACTGATCTTTAAATAGAAGTATCATCAAGATTGGGTGAAAAAATGTTTGCTGAGATTTCAGGAAACTCGTAGATTTTTGGAAGCTTGGCAACCCCTTTCAATGAAAGGGATTCTCGTCAGTCTCTGCTTGGGGCTACTTCAATAGCACACAAACCATAGCGATAGAACTTGGAACTACATTATTGTGCCAAGTTTCAAAGAGCTAGCACAAACCGTGTTTGATTTAGAGTTCCAACTACATGTATCCATATAGGAGAAAACAGAGTGAAACCTAAACATGAAAACGGTTACTGCAAAGGAACGGTTTAACCTAGAAGAACGAAATTTGGTGAGCCAAGTGGGATTCGTGTACTGATCACTACCTGCAAGTATCATCAAGATTGGGTGAAAAAATGTTTGCTGAGATTTCAGGAAACTCGCAGTTTTTTGGAAGCTTGGCAACCCCTTTCAATGAAAGGGATTCTCGTCAGTCTCTGCTTGGGGCTACTTCAATAGCACACAAACCATAGCGATAGAACTTGGAACTACATTATTGTGCCAAGTTTCAAAGAGCTAGCACAAACCGTGTTTGATTTAGAGTTCCAACTACATGTATCCATATAGGAGAAAACAGAGTGAAACCTAAACATGAAAACGGTTACTGCAAAGGAACGGTTTAACTTAGAAGAACGAAATTTGGTGAGCCAAGTGGGATTCGTGTACTGATCATTAAATGGAAGTATCATCAAGATTGGGTGAAAAAATGTTTGCTGAGATTTCAGGAAACTCGTAGTTTTTTGGAAGCTTGGCAACCCCTTTCAATGAAAGGGATTCTCGTCAGTCTCTGCTTGGGGCTACTTCAATAGCACACAAACCATAGCGATAGAACTTGGAACTACATTATTGTGCCAAGTTTCAAAGAGCTAGCACAAACCGTGTTTGATTTAGAGTTCCAACTACATGTATCCATATAGGAGAAAACAGAGTGAAACCTAAACATGAAAACGGTTACTGCAAAGGAACGGTTTAACCTAGAAGAACGAAATTTGGTGAGCCAAGTGGGATTGGTGTACTGATCATTAAATGGAAGTATCATCAAGATTGGGTGAAAAAATGTTTGCTGAGATTTCAGGAAACTCGTAGTTTTTTGGAAGCTTGGCAACCCCTTTCAATGAAAGGGATTCTCGTCAGTCTCTGCTTGGGGCTACTTCAATAGCACACAAACCATAGCGATAGAACTTGGAACTACATTATTGTGCCAAGTTTCAAAGAGCTAGCACAAACCGTGTTTGATTTAGAGTTCCAACTACATGTATCCATATAGGAGAAAACAGAGTGAAACCTAAACATGAAAACGGTTACTGCAAAGGAACGGTTTAACCTAGAAGAACGAAATTTGGTGAGCCAAGTGGGATTGGTGTACTGATCATTAAATGGAAGTATCATCAAGATTGGGTGAAAAAATGTTTGCTGAGATTTCAGGAAACTCGTAGTTTTTTGGAAGCTTGGCAACCCCTTTCATTGAAAGGGATTCTCGTCAGTCTCTGCTTGGGGCTACTTCAATAGCACACAAACCATAGCGATAGAACTTGGAACTACATTATTGTGCCAAGTTTCAAAGAGCTAGCACAAACCGTGTTTGATTTAGAGTTCCAACTACATGTATCCATATAGGAGAAAACAGAGTGAAACCTAAACATGAAAACGGTTACTGCAAAGGAACGGTTTAACCTAGAAGAACGAAATTTGGTGAGCCAAGTGGGATTCGTGTACTGATCATTAAATGGAAGTATCATCAAGATTGGGTGAAAAAATGTTTGCTGAGATTTCAGGAAACTCGTAGTTTTTTGGAAGCTTGGCAACCCCTTTCAATGAAAGGGATTCTCGTCAGTCTCTGCTTGGGGCTACTTCAATAGCACACAAACCATAGCGATAGAACTTGGAACTACATTATTGTGCCAAGTTTCAAAGAGCTAGCACAAACCGTGTTTGATTTAGAGTTCCAACTACATGTATCCATATAGGAGAAAACAGAGTGAAACCTAAACATGAAAACGGTTACTGCAAAGGAACGGTTTAACCTAGAAGAACGAAATTTGGTGAGCCAAGTGGGATTGGTGTACTGATCATAAAATGGAAGTATCATCAAGATTGGGTGAAAAAATGTTTGCTGAGATTTCAGGAAACTCGTAGTTTTTTGGAAGCTTGGCAACCCCTTTCAATGAAAGGGATTCTCGTCAGTCTCTGCTTGGGGCTACTTCAATAGCACACAAACCATAGCGATAGAACTTGGAACTACATTATTGTGCCAAGTTTCAAAGAGCTAGCACAAACCGTGTTTGATTTAGAGTTCCAACTACATGTATCCATATAGGAGAAAACAGAGTGAAACCTAAACATGAAAACGGTTACTGCAAAGGAACGGTTTAACCTAGAAGAACGAAATTTGGTGAGCCAAGTGGGATTGGTGTACTGATCTTTAAATGGAAGTATCATCAAGATTGGGTGAAAAAATGTTTGCTGAGATTTCAGGAAACTCGCAGTTTTTTGAAGCCTGGCAACCCCTTTCTATGAAAGGGATTCTCGTCAGTCTCTGCTTGGGGCTACTTCAATAGCACACAAACCATAGCGATAGAACTTGGAACTACATTATTGTGCCAAGTTTCAAAGAGCTAGCACAAACCGTTGTTTGATTTAGAGTTCCAACTACATGTATCCATATAGGAGAAAACAGAGTGAAACCTAAACATGAAAACGGTTACTGCAAAGGAACGGTTTATCCTAGAAGAACGAAATTTGGTGAGCCAAGTGGGATTCGTGTACTGATCACTACCTGCAAGTATCATCAGGATTGGGTGAAAAAATGTTTGCTGAGATTTCAGGAAACTCGCAGTTTTTTGGAAGCTTGGCAACCCCCTTTCAATGAAAGGGATTCTCGTCAGTCTCTGATTGGGGCTACTTCAATAGCACACAAACCATAGCGATAGAACTTGGAACTACATTATTGTGCCAAGTTTCAAAGAGCTAGCACAAACCGTGTTTGATTTAGAGTTCCAACTACATGTATCCATATAGGAGAAAACAGAGTGAAACCTAAATATGAAAACGGTTTCTGCAAAGGAACGGTTAACTTAGAAGAACGAAATTTGGTGAGCCAAGTGGGATTCGTGTACTGATCATTAAATGGAAGTATCATCAAGATTGGGTGAAAAAATGTTTGCTGAGATTTCAGGAAACTCGTAGTTTTTTGGAAGCTTGGCAACCCCTTTCAATGAAAGGGATTCTCGTCAGTCTCTGCTTGGGGCTACTTCAATAGCACACAAACCATAGCGATAGAACTTGGAACTACATTATTGTGCCAAGTTTCAAAGAGCTAGCACAAACCGTGTTTGATTTAGAGTTCCAACTACATGTATCCGTATAGGAGAAAACAGAGTGAAACCTAAACATGAAAACGGTTACTGCAAAGGAACGGTTTAACCTAGAAGAACGAAATTTGGTGAGCCAAGTGGGATTGGTGTACTGATCATTAAATAGAAGTATCATCAAGATTGGGTGAAAAAATGTTTGCTGAGATTTCAAGAAACTCGTAGTTTTTTGGGAAGCTTGGCAACCCCTTTCATTGAAAGGGATTCTCGTCAGTCTCTGATTGGGGCTACTTCAATAGCCACAAACCATAGCGATAGAACATGGAACTACATTATTGTGCCAAGTTTCAAAGAGCTAGCACAAACCGTGTTTGATTTAGAGTTCAAAATACATGTATCCATATAGGAGAAAACAGAGTGAAACCTAAACATGAAAACGGTTACTGCAAAGGAACGGTTTAACCTCGAAGAACGAAATTTGGTGAGCCCAAGTGGGATTTGTGTACTGATCATTAAATGCAAGTATCATCGAGATTGGGTGAAAAAATGTTTGCTGAGATTTCAGGAAACTCGTAGTTTTTTGGAAGCTTGGCAACCCCTTTCAATGAAAGGGATTCTCGTCAGTCTCTGCTTGGGGCTACTTCAATAGCACACAAACCATAGCGATAGAACTTGGAACTATATTATTGTGCCAAGTTTCAAAGAGCTAGCACAAACCGTGTTTGATTTTAGAGTTCCAACTACATGTATCCATATAGGAGAAAACAGAGTGAAACCTAAACATGAAAACGGTTACTGCAAAGGAACGGTTTAACCTAGAAGAAGGAAATTTGGTGAGCCAAGTGGGATTGGTGTACTGATCATTAAATGGAAGTATCATCAAGATTGGGTGAAAAAATATTTGCTGAGATTTCAGTAAACTCGTAGTTTTTTGGAAGCTTGGCAACCCCTTTCAATGAAAGGGATTCTCATCAGTCGCTGCTTGGGGCTACTTCAATAGCACACAAACCCTAGCGATAGAACTTGAAACTACATTATTTTGCCAAGTTTCAAAGAGCTAGCACAAACCGTGTTTGATTTAGAGTTCCAACTACATGTATTCTATATAGGAGAAAACAGAGTGAAACCTAAATATGAAAACGATTACTGCAAAGGAACGGTTTAACCTAGAAGAACGAAATTTGGTGAGCCAAGTGGAATTTGGTGTACTGATCATTAAATGGAAGTATCATCAAGATTGGGCGAAAAAATGTCAGCTGAGATCTCAGGAAACTCGTAGTTTTTTGGAAGCTTGGCAACCCCTTTCAATGAAAGGGATTCTCGTCAGTCTCTGCTTGGGGCTATTTCAATAGCACACAAACCATAGTGATAGAACTTGGAACTACATTATTGTGCCAAGTTTCAAAGAGCTAGCACAAACCGTGTTTGATTTAGAGTTCCAACTACATGTATCCATATAGGAGATAACAGAGTGAAACCTAAACATGAAAACGGTTACTGCAAAAGGAACGGTTTAACCTAGAAGAACGAAATTTGGTGAGCCAAGTGGGATTGGTGTACTGATCATTAAATAGAAGTATCATCAAGATTGGGTGAAAAAAATATTTGCTGAGATTTCAGGAAACTCGCAGTTTTTTGTAGGCTTGGCAACCCCTTTCAATGAAAGGGATTCTCGTCAGTCTCTGCTTGGGGCTACTTCAATAGCACACAAACCATAGCGATAGAACTTGGAACTACATTATTGTGCCAAGTTTCAAAGAGCTAGCACAAACCGTGTTTGATTTAGAGTTCCAACTACATGTATCCATATAGGAGAAAACAGAGTGAAACCTAAACATGAAAACGGTTACTGCAAAGGAACGGTTTAACCTAGAAGAACGAAATTTGGTGAGCCAAGTGGGATTGGTGTACTGATCATTAAATAGAAGTATCATCAAGATTGGGTGAAAAAATGTTTGCTGAGATTTCAGGAAACTCGTAGTTTTTTGGAAGCTTGGCAACCCCTTTCAATGAAAGGGATTCTCGTCAGTCTCTGCTTGGGGCTACTTCAATAGCACACAAACCATAGCGATAGAACTTGGAACTACATTATTGTGCCAAGTTTCAAAGAGCTAGCACAAACCGTGTTTGATTTAGAGTTCCAACTACATGTATCCAAATAGGAGAAAACAGAGTGAAACCTAAACATGAAAACGGTTACTGCAAAGGAACGTTTTAACCTAGAAGAACAAAATTTAGTGAGCCAAGTGGGATTCCTGTACTGATCACTACCTGCAAGTATCATCAAGATTGGGTGAAAAAATGTTTGCTGAGATTTCAGGAAACTCGCAGTTTTTTGGAAGCTTGGCAACCCCTTTCAATGAAAGGGATTCTCGTCAGTCTCTGCTTGGGGCTACTTCAATAGCACACAAACCATAGCGATAGAACTTGGAACTACATTATTGTGACAAGTTTCAAAGAGCTAGCACAAACCGTGTTTGATTTAGAGTTCCAACTACATGTATCCATATAGGAGAAAACAGAGTGAAACCTAAACATGAAAACGGTTACTGCAAAGGAACGGTTAAACCTAGAAGAATGAAATTTAGTGAGCCAAGTGAGATTCGTGTACTGATCACAACCTGCAAGTATCATAAAGATTGGGTGAAAAAATGTTTGCTGAGATTTCAGGAAACTCGCAGTTTTTTGGAAGCTTGGCAACCCCTTTCAATGAAAGGGATTCTCGTCAGTCTCTGCTTGGGGCTACTTCAATAGCACACAAACCATAGCGATAGAACTTGGCATTATTGGGGTTGCCAAGTTTCAAAGAGCTAGCACAAACCGTGTTTGATTTAGAGTTCCAACTACATGTATCCATATAGGAGAAAACAGAGTGAAACCTAAACATGAAAACGGTTACTGCAAAGGAACGGTTTAACCTAGAAGAACGAAATTTGGTGAGCCAAGTGGGATTGGTGGACTGATCTTTAAATGGAAGTATCATCAAGATTGGGTGAAAAAATGTTTGCTGAGATTTCAGGAAAAAAGTAGTTTTTTGGAAGCTTGGCAACCCCTTTCATTGAAAGGGATTCTCGTCAGTCTCTGCTTGGGGCTACTTCAATAGCACGCAAACCATAGTGATAGAACTTGGAACTACATTATTGTGCCAAGTTTCAAAGAGCTAGCACAAACCGTGTTTGATTCAGAGTTCCAACTACATGTATCCATATAGGAGAAAACACAGTGAAACCTAAACATGAAAACGGTTACTGCAAAGGAACCGTTTAACGTAGAAGAACGAAATTTGGTGAGCCAAGTGGGATTGGTGTACTGATCTTTAAATAGAAGTATCATCAAGATTGGGTGAAAAAATGTTTGCTGAGATTTCAGGAAACTCGTAGTTTTTTGGAAGCTTGGCAACCCCTTTCAATGAAAGGGATTCTCGTCATTCTCTGCTTGGGGCTACTTCAATAGCACACAAACCATAGCGATAGAACTTGGAACTATATTATTGTGCCAAGTTTCAAAGAGCTAGCACAAATCGTGTTTGATTTAGAGTTCCAAGTACACGTATCTATATAGGAGAAAACAGAGTGAACCTAAATATGAAAACGATTACTGCAAAGGAACGGTTTAACCTAGAAGAACGAAATTTGGTGAGCCAAGTGGGATTGGTGTACTGATCATTAAATGGAAGTATCATCAAGATTGGGGTGAAAAAATGTCTGCTGAGATTTCAGGAAACTCGCAGTTTTTTGAAGCCTGGCAACCCCTTTCTATGAAAGGGATTCTCCTCAGTCTCTGCTTGGGGCTACTTCAATAGCACACAAACCATAGCGATAGAACTTGGAACTACATTATTGTGCCAAGTTTCAAAGAGCTAGCACAAACCGTGTTTGATTTAGAGTTCCAACTACATGTATCCATATAGGAGAAAACAGAGTGAAACCTAAACATGAAAACGGTTACTGCAAAGGAACGGTTTAACCTAGAAGAACGAAATTTGGTGAGCCAAGTGGGATTGGTGTACTGATCATTAAATAGAAGTATCATCAAGATTGGGTGAAAAAATGTTTGCTGAGATTTCAGGAAACTCGTAGTTTTTTGGAAGCTTGGCAACCCCTTACATTGAAAGGGATTCTCGTCAGTCTCTGATTGGGGCTACTTCAATAGCACACAAACCATAGCGATAGAACTTGGAACTACATTATTGTGCCAAGTTTCAAAGAGCTAGCACAAACCGTGTTTGATTTAGAGTTCCAAATACATTTATCCATATAGAAGAAAACTTAGTGAAACCTAAATATGAAAACGGTTACTGCAAAGGAACGGTTTAAACTTAGAAGAACGAAATTTGGTGAGCCAAGTGGGATTCGTGTACTGATCATTAAATGGAAGTATCATCAAGATTGGGTGAAAAAATGTTTGCTGAGATTTCAGGAAACTCGTAGTTTTTTGGAAGCTTGGCAACCCCTTTCAATGAAAGGGATTCTCGTCAGTCTCTGCTTGGGGCTACTTCAATAGCAAACAAACCATAGCGATAGAACTTGGAACTACATTATTGTGCCAAGTTTCAAAGAGCTAGCACAAACCGTGTTTGATTTAGAGTTCCAACTACATGTATCCATATAGGAGAAAACAGAGTGAAACCTAAACATGAAAACGGACACTGCAAAGGAACGGTTTAACCTAGAAGAAAGAAATTTGGTGTGCCAAGTGGGATTGGTGTACTGATCATTAAATGGAAGTATCATCAAGATTGGGTGAAAAAATGTTTGCTGAGATTTCAGGAAACTCGTAGTTTTTTGGAAGCTTGGCAACCCCTTTCAATGAAAGGGATTCTCGTCATTCTCTGCTTGGGGCTACTTCAATAGCACACAAACCATAGCGATAGAACTTGGAACTATATTATTGTGCCCAGTTTCAAAGAGCTAGCACAAACCGTGTTTGATTTAGAGTTCCAACTACATGTATCTATATAGGAGAAAACAGAGTGAAACCTAAATATGAAAACGATTACTGCAAAGGAACGGTTTAACCTAGAAGAACGAAATTTGGTGAGCCAAGTGGGATTGTGTACTGATCATTAAATGGAAGTTTCATCAAGATTGGGTGAAAAATGTCTGCTGAGATTTCAGGAAACTCGCAGTTTTTTGAAGCCTGGCAACCCCTTTCTATGAAAGGGATTCTCGTCAGTCTCTGCTTGGGGCTACTTCAATAGCACACAAACCATAGCGATAGAACTTGGAACTACATTATTGTGCCAAGTTTCAAAGAGCTAGCACAAACCGTGTTTGATTTAGAGTTCCAACTACATGTATCCATATAGGAGAAAACAGAGTGAAACCTAAACATGAAAACGGTTACTGCAAAGGAACGGTTTAACCTAGAAGAACGAAATGTGGTGAGCCAAGTGGGATTGGTGTACTGATCATTAAATGGAAGTATCATCAAGATTGGGTGAAAAAATGTTTGCTGAGATTTCAGGAAACTCGTAGTTTTTTGGAAGCTTGGCAACCCCTTTCAATGAAAGGGATTCTCGTCAGTCTCTGCTTGGGGCTACTTCAATAGCACACAAACCATAGCGATAGAACTTGGAACTACATTATTGTGCCAAGTTTCAAAGAGCTAGCACAAACCGTGTTTGATTTAGAGTTCCAACTACATGTATCCATATAGGAGAAAACAGAGTGAAACCTAAACATGAAAACGGTTACTGCAAAGGAACGGTTAAACCTAGAAGAACGAAATTTAGTGAGCCAAGTGAGATTCGTGTACTGATCACAACCTGCATGTATCATAAAGATTGGATGAAAAAATGTTTGCTGAGATTTCAGGAAACTCGCAGTTTTTTGGAAGCTTGGCAACCCCCTTTCAATGAAAGGGATTCTCGTCAGTCTCTGCTTGGGGCTACTTCAATAGCACACAAACCATAGCGATAGAACTTGGAACTACATTATTGTGACAAGTTTCAAACAGCTAGCACAAAACGTGTTTGAATTAGAGTTCCAACTACATGTATCCATATATTAGAAAACAGAGTGAAACCTAAACATGAAAACGGTTACTGCAAAGGAACGGTAAACCTAGAAGAATGAAATTTAGTGAGCCAAGTGAGATTCGTGTACTGATCACAACCTGCAAGTATCATAAAGAATGGGTGAAAAATGTTTGCTGAGATTTCAGGAAACTCGCAGTTTTTTGGAAGCTTGGCAACCCCTTTCAATGAAAGGGATTCTCGTCAGTCTCTGCTTGGGGCTACTTCAATAGCACACAAACCATAGCGATAGAACTTGGAACTACATTATTGTGCCAAGTTTCAAAGAGCTAGCACAAACCGTGTTTGATTTAGAGTTCCAACTACATGTATCCATATAGGAGAAAACAGAGTGAAACCTAAACATGAAAACGGTTACTGCAAAGGAACGGTTTAACTAGAAGAACGAAATTTGGTGAGCCAAGTGGGATTGGTGTACTGATCTTTAAATGGAAGTATCATCAAGATTGGGTGAAAAAATGTTTGCTGAGATTTCAGGAAAACGTAGTTTTTTGGAAGCTTGGCAACCCCTTTCATTGAAAGGGATTCTCGTCAGTCTCTGCTTGGGGCTACTTCAATAGCACGCAAACCATAGTGATAGAACTTGGAACTACATTATTGTGCCAAGTTTCAAAGAGCTAGCACAAACCGTGTTTGATTTAGAGTTCCAACTACATGTATCCATATAGGAGAAAACAGAGTGAAACCTAAACATGAAAACGGTTACTGCAAAGGAACGGTTTAACCTAGGAAGAACGAAATTTGGTGAGCCAAGTGGGATTGGTGTACTGATCTTAAATAGAAGTATCATCAAGATTGGGTGAAAAAATGTTTGCTGAGATTTCAGGAAACTCGTAGTTTTTTGGAAGCTTGGCAACCCCTTCAATGAAAGGGATTCTCGTCATTCTCTGCTTGGGGCTACTTCAATAGCACACAAACCATAGCGATAGAACTTGGAACTATATTATTGTGCCGAGTTTCAAAGAGCTAGCACAAATCGTGTTTGATTTAGAGTTCCAA
Source organism: Urocitellus parryii (assembly GCF_045843805.1). NCBI lineage: Eukaryota > Metazoa > Chordata > Mammalia > Rodentia > Sciuridae > Urocitellus > Urocitellus parryii. The sequence goes on along the minus strand of NW_027552819.1, from coordinate 35,274 downwards.
GTACACGTATCTATATAGGAGAAAACAGAGTGAAACCTAAATATGAAAACGATTACTGCAAAGGAACGGTTTAACCTAGAAGAACGAAATTTGGTGAGCCAAGTGGGATTGGTGTACTGATCATTAAATGGAAGTATCATCAAGATTGGGTGAAAAAATGTCTGCTGAGATTTCAGGAAACTCGCAGTTTTTTGAAGCCTGGCAACCCCTTTCTATGAAAGGGATTCTCCTCAGTCTCTGCTTGGGGCTACTTCAATAGCACACAAACCATAGCGATAGAACTTGGAACTACATTATTGTGCCAAGTTTCAAAGAGCTAGCACAAACCGTGTTTGATTTAGAGTTCCAACTACATGTATCCATATAGGAGAAAACAGAGTGAAACCTAAACATGAAAACGGTTACTGCAAAGGAACGGTTTAACCTAGAAGAACGAAATTTGGTGAGCCAAGTGGGATTCGTGTACTGATCACTACCTGCAAGTATCATCAAGATTGGGTGAAAAAATGTTTGCTGAGATTTCAGGAAACTCGCAGTTTTTTGGAAGCTTGGCAACCCCTTGCAATGAAAGGGATTCTTGTCAGTCTCTGCTTGGGGCTACTTCAATAGCACACAAACCATAGCGATAGAACTTGGAACTACATTATTGTGCCAAGTTTCAAAGAGCTAGCACAAACCGTGTTTGATTTAGAGTTCCAACTACATGTATCCATATAGGAGAAAACAGAGTGAAACCTAAACATGAAAACGGTTACTGCAAAGGAACGGTTTAACCTAGAAGAACGAAATTTGGTGAGCCAAGTGGGATTGGTGTACTGATCATTAAATAGAAGTATCATCAAGATTGGGTGAAAAAATGTTTGCTGAGATTTCAGGAAACTCGTAGTTTTTTGGAAGCTTGGCAACCCCTTACATTGAAAGGGATTCTCGTCAGTCTCTGATTGGGGCTACTTCAATAGCACACAAACCATAGCGACAGAACTTGGAACTACATTATTGTGCCAAGTTTCAAAGAGCTAGCACAAACCGTGTTTGATTTAGAGTTCCAAATACATGTATCCATATAGGAGAAAACAGAGTGAAACCTAAATATGAAAACGGTTACTGCAAAGGAACGGTTTAACTTAGAAGAACGAAATTTGGTGAGCCAAGTGGGATTCGTGTACTGATCATTAAATGGAAGTATCATCAAGATTGGGTGAAAAAATGTTTGCTGAGATTTCAGGAAACTCGTAGTTTTTTGGAAGCTTGGCAACCCCTTTCAATGAAAGGGATTCTCGTCAGTCTCTGCTTGGGGCTACTTCAATAGCAAACAAACCATAGCGATAGAACTTGGAACTACATTATTGTGCCAAGTTTCAAAGAGCTAGCACAAACCGTGTTTGATTTAGAGTTCCAACTACATGTATCCATATAGGAGAAAACAGAGTGAAACCTAAACATGAAAACGGACACTGCAAAGGAACGGTTTAACCTAGAAGAACGAAATTTGGTGTGCCAAGTGGGATTGGTGTACTGATCATTAAATGGAAGTATCATCAAGATTGGGTGAAAAAATGTTTTGCTGAGATTTCAGGAAACTCGTAGTTTTTTGGAAGCTTGGCAACCCCTTTCAATGAAAGGGATTCTCGTCAGTCTCTGCTTGGGGCTACTTCAATAGCACACAAACCATAGCGATAGAACTTGGAACTACATTATTGTGCCAAGTTTCAAAGAGCTAGCACAAACCGTGTTTGATTTAGAGTTCCAACTACATGTATCCATATAGGAGAAAACAGAGTGAAACCTAAACATGAAAACGGTTACTGCAAAGGAACGGTTTAACCTAGAAGAACGAAATTTGGTGAGCCAAGTGGGATTGGTGTACTGATCATTAAATAGAAGTATCATCAAGATTGGGTGAAAAAATGTTTGCTGAGATTTCAAGAAACTGTAGTTTTTTGGAAGCTTGGCAACCCCTTTCATTGAAAGGGATTCTCGTCAGTCTCTGATTGGGGCTACTTCAATAGCACACAAACCATAGCGATAGAACTTGGAACTACATTATTGTGCCAAGTTTCAAAGAGCTAGCACAAACCGTGTTTGATTTAGAGTTCCAACTACATGTATCCATATAGGAGAAAACAGAGTGAAACCTAAACATGAAAACGGTTACTGCAAAGGAACGGTTTAACCTCGAAGAACGAAATTTGGTGAGCCAAGTGGGATTTGTGTACTGATCATTAAATGGAAGTATCATCACGACTGGGTGAAAAAATGTTTGCTGAGATTTCAGGAAACTCGTAGTTTTTTGGAAGCTTGGCAACCCCTTTCAATGAAAGGGATTCTCGTCAGTCTCTGCTTGGGGCTACTTCAATAGCACACAAACCATAGCGATAGAACTTGGAACTATATTATTGTGCCAAGTTTCAAAGAGCTAGCACAAACCGTGTTTGATTTAGAGTTCCAACTACATGTATCCATATAGGAGAAAACAGAGTGAAACCTAAACATGAAAACAGTTACTGCAAAGGAACTGTTTAACCTAGAAGAAGGAAATTTGGTGAGCCAAGTGGGATTGGTGTACTGATCATTAAATGGAAGTATCATCAAGATTGGGTGAAAAAATGTTTGCTGAGATTTCAGGAAACTCGTAGTTTTTTGGAAGCTTGGCAACCCCTTTCAATGAAAGGGATTCTCATCAGTCGCTGCTTGGGGCTACTTCAATAGCACACAAACCCTAGCGATAGAACTTGAAACTACATTATTTTGCCAAGTTTCAAAGAGCTAGCACAAACCGTGTTTGATTTAGAGTTCCAACTACATGTATCTATATAGGAGAAAAACAGAGTGAAACCTAAATATGAAAACGATTACTGCAAAGGAACGGTTTAACCTAGAAGAACGAAATTTGGTGAGCCAAGTGGGATTGGTGTACTGATCATTAAATGGAAGTATCATCAAGATTGGGCGAAAAAATGTCAGCTGAGATCTCAGGAAACTCGTAGTTTTTTGGAAGCTTGGCAACCCCTTTCAATGAAAGGGATTCTCGTCAGTCTCTGCTGGGGCTACTTCAATAGCACACAAACCATAGTGATAGAACTTGGAACTACATTATTGTGCCAAGTTTCAAAGAGCTAGCACAAACCGTGTTTGATTTAGAGTTCCAACTACATGTATCCATATAGGAGAAAACAGAGTGAAACCTAAACATGAAAACAGTTACTGCAAAGGAACGGTTTAACCTAGAAGAAGGAAATTTGGTGAGCCAAGTGGGATTGGTGTACTGATCATTAAATGGAAGTATCATCAAGATTGGGTGAAAAAATGTTTGCTGAGATTTCAGGAAACTCATAGTTTTTTGGAAAGCTTGGCAACCCCTTTCAATGAAAGGGATTCTCATCAGTCGCTGCTTGGGGCTACTTCAATAGCACACAAACCCTAGCGATAGAACTTGAAACTACATTATTTTGCCAAGTTTCAAAGAGCTAGCACAAACCGTGTTTGATTTAGAGTTCCAACTACATGTATCTATATAGGAGAAAACAGAGTGAAACCTAAATATGAAAACGATTACTGCAAAGGAACGGTTTAACCTAGAAGAACGAAATTTGGTGAGCCAAGTGGGATTGGTGTACTGATCATTAAATGGAAGTATCATCAAGATTGGGCGAAAAAATGTCAGCTGAGATCTCAGGAAACTCGCAGTTTTTTGGAAGCTTGGCAACCCCTTGCAATGAAAGGGATTCTTGTCAGTCTCTGCTTGGGGCTACTTCAATAGCACACAAACCATAGTGATAGAACTTGGAACTACATTATTGTGCCAAGTTTCAAAGAGCTAGCACAAACCGTGTTTGATTTAGAGTTCCAACTACATGTATCCATATAGGAGAAAACAGAGTGAAACCTAAACATGAAAACGGTTACTGCAAAGGAACGGTTTAACCTAGAAGAACGAAATTTGGTGAGCCAAGTTGGATTGGTGTACTGATCATTAAATGGAAGTATCATCAAGATTGGGTGAAATAATGTTTGCTGAGATTTCAAGAAACTGTAGTTTTTTGGAAGCTTGGCAACCCCTTTCATTGAAAGGGATTCTCGTCAGTCTCTGATTGGGGCTACTTCAATAGCACACAAACCATAGCGATAGAACTTGGAACTACATTATTGTGCCAAGTTTCAAAGAGCTAGCACAAACCGTGTTTGATTTAGAGTTCCAACTACATGTATCCATATAGGAGAAAACAGAGTGAAACCTAAACATGAAAACGGTTACTGCAAAGGAACGGTTTAACCTCGAAGAACGAAATTTGGTGAGCCAAGTGGGATTTGTGTACTGATCATTAAATGGAAGTATCATCACGACTGGGTGAAAAAATGTTTGCTGAGATTTCAGGAAACTCGTAGTTTTTTGGAAGCTTGGCAACCCCTTTCAATGAAAGGGATTCTCGTCAGTCTCTGCTTGGGGCTACTTCAATAGCACACAAACCATAGCGATAGAACTTGGAACTATATTATTGTGCCAAGTTTCAAAGAGCTAGCACAAACCGTGTTTGATTTAGAGTTCCAACTACATGTATCCATATAGGAGAAAACAGAGTGAAACCTAAACATGAAAACAGTTACTGCAAAGGAACTGTTTAACCTAGAAGAAGGAAATTTGGTGAGCCAAGTGGGATTGGTGTACTGATCATTAAATGGAAGTATCATCAAGATTGGGTGAAAAAATGTTTGCTGAGATTTCAGGAAACTCGTAGTTTTTTGGAAGCTTGGCAACCCCTTTCAATGAAAGGGATTCTCATCAGTCGCTGCTTGGGGCTACTTCAATAGCACACAAACCCTAGCGATAGAACTTGAAACTACATTATTTTGCCAAGTTTCAAAGAGCTAGCACAAACCGTGTTTGATTTAGAGTTCCAACTACATGTATCTATATAGGAGAAAACAGAGTGAAACCTAAATATGAAAACGGTTACTGCAAAGGAACGGTTTAACTTAGAAGAACGAAATTTGGTGAGCCAAGTGGGATTCGTGTACTGATCATTAAATGGAAGTATCATCAAGATTGGGTGAAAAAATGTTTGCTGAGATTTCAGGAAACTCGTAGTTTTTTGGAAGCTTGGCAACCCCTTTCAATGAAAGGGATTCTCGTCAGTCTCTGCTTGGGGCTACTTCAATAGCAAACAAACCATAGCGATAGAACTTGGAACTACATTATTGTGCCAAGTTTCAAAGAGCTAGCACAAACCGTGTTTGATTTAGAGTTCCAACTACATGTATCCATATAGGAGAAAACAGAGTGAAACCTAAACATGAAAACGGACACTGCAAGGAACGGTTTAACCTAGAAGAACGAAATTTGGTGTGCCAAGTGGGATTGGTGTACTGATCATTAAATGGAAGTATCATCAAGATTGGGTGAAAAAATGTTTGCTGAGATTTCAGGAAACTCGTAGTTTTTTGGAAGCTTGGCAACCCCTTTCAATGAAAGGGATTCTCGTCAGTCTCTGCTTGGGGCTACTTCAATAGCACACAAACCATAGCGATAGAACTTGGAACTACATTTATTGTGCCAAGTTTCAAAGAGCTAGCACAAACCGTGTTTGATTTAGAGTTCCAACTACATGTATCCATATAGGAGAAAACAGAGTGAAACCTAAACATGAAAACGGTTACTGCAAAGGAACGGTTTAACCTAGAAGAACGAAATTTGTGAGCCAAGTGGGATTGGTGTACTGATCATTAAATAGAAGTATCATCAAGATTGGGTGAAAAAATGTTTGCTGAGATTTCAAGAAACTGTAGTTTTTTGGAAGCTTGGCAACCCCTTTCATTGAAAGGGATTCTCGTCAGTCTCTGATTGGGGCTACTTCAATAGCACACAAACCATAGCGATAGAACTTGGAACTACATTATTGTGCCAAGTTTCAAAGAGCTAGCACAAACCGTGTTTGATTTAGAGTTCCAACTACATGTATCCATATAGGAGAAAACAGAGTGAAACCTAAACATGAAAACGGTTACTGCAAAGGAACGGTTTAACCTCGAAGAACGAAATTTGGTGAGCCAAGTGGGATTTGTGTACTGATCATTAAATGGAAGTATCATCACGACTGGGTGAAAAAATGTTTGCTGAGATTTCAGGAAACTCGTAGTTTTTTGGAAGCTTGGCAACCCCTTTCAATGAAAGGGATTCTCGTCAGTCTCTGCTTGGGGCTACTTCAATAGCACACAAACCATAGCGATAGAACTTGGAACTATATTATTGTGCCAAGTTTCAAAGAGCTAGCACAAACCGTGTTTGATTTAGAGTTCCAACTACATGTATCCATATAGGAGAAAACAGAGTGAAACCTAAACATGAAAACAGTTACTGCAAAGGAACTGTTTAACCTAGAAGAAGGAAAATTTGGTGAGCCAAGTGGGATTGGTGTACTGATCATTAAATGGAAGTATCATCAAGATTGGGTGAAAAAATGTTTGCTGAGATTTCAGGAAACTCGTAGTTTTTTGGAAGCTTGGCAACCCCTTTCAATGAAAGGGATTCTCATCAGTCGCTGCTTGGGGCTACTTCAATAGCACACAAACCCTAGCGATAGAACTTGAAACTACATTATTTTGCCAAGTTTCAAAGAGCTAGCACAAACCGTGTTTGATTTAGAGTTCCAACTACATGTATCTATATAGGAGAAAACAGAGTGAACCTAAATATGAAAACGATTACTGCAAAGGAACGGTTTAACCTAGAAGAACGAAATTTGGTGAGCCAAGTGGGATTGGTGTACTGATCATTAAATGGAAGTATCATCAAGATTGGGCGAAAAAATGTCAGCTGAGATCTCAGGAAACTCGTAGTTTTTTGGAAGCTTGGCAACCCCTTTCAATGAAAGGGATTCTCGTCAGTCTCTGCTGGGGCTACTTCAATAGCACACAAACCATAGTGATAGAACTTGGAACTACATTATTGTGCCAAGTTTCAAAGAGCTAGCACAAACCGTGTTTGATTTAGAGTTCCAACTACATGTATCCATATAGGAGAAAACAGAGTGAAACCTAAACATGAAAACAGTTACTGCAAAGGAACGGTTTAACCTAGAAGAAGGAAATTTGGTGAGCCAAGTGGGATTGGTGTACTGATCATTAAATGGAAGTATCATCAAGATTGGGTGAAAAAATGTTTGCTGAGATTTCAGGAAACTCATAGTTTTTTGGAAGCTTGGCAACCCCTTTCAATGAAAGGGATTCTCATCAGTCGCTGCTTGGGGCTACTTCAATAGCACACAAACCCTAGCGATAGAACTTGAAACTACATTATTTTGCCAAGTTTCAAAGAGCTAGCACAAACCGTGTTTGATTTAGAGTTCCAACTACATGTATCTATATAGGAGAAAACAGAGTGAAACCTAAATATGAAAACGATTACTGCAAAGGAACGGTTTAACCTAGAAGAACGAAATTTGGTGAGCCAAGTGGGATTGGTGTACTGATCATTAAATGGAAGTATCATCAAGATTGGGCGAAAAAATGTCAGCTGAGATCTCAGGAAACTCGCAGTTTTTTGGAAGCTTGGCAACCCCTTGCAATGAAAGGGATTCTTGTCAGTCTCTGCTTGGGGCTACTTCAATAGCACACAAACCATAGTGATAGAACTTGGAACTACATTATTGTGCCAAGTTTCAAAGAGCTAGCACAAACCGTGTTTGATTTAGAGTTCCAACTACATGTATCCATATAGGAGAAAACAGAGTGAAACCTAAACATGAAAACGGTTACTGCAAAGGAACGGTTTAACCTAGAAGAACTGAAATTGGTGAGCCAAGTTGGGATTGGTGTACTGATCATTAAATGGAAGTATCATCAAGATTGGGTGAAATAATGTTTGCTGAGATTTCAAGAAACTGTAGTTTTTTGGAAGCTTGGCAACCCCTTTCATTGAAAGGGATTCTCGTCAGTCTCTGATTGGGGCTACTTCAATAGCACACAAACCATAGCGATAGAACTTGGAACTACATTATTGTGCCAAGTTTCAAAGAGCTAGCACAAACCGTGTTTGATTTAGAGTTCCAACTACATGTATCCATATAGGAGAAAACAGAGTGAAACCTAAACATGAAAACGGTTACTGCAAAGGAACGGTTTAACCTCGAAGAACGAAATTTGGTGAGCCAAGTGGGATTTGTGTACTGATCATTAAATGGAAGTATCATCACGACTGGGTGAAAAAATGTTTGCTGAGATTTCAGGAAACTCGTAGTTTTTTGGAAGCTTGGCAACCCCTTTCAATGAAAGGGATTCTCGTCAGTCTCTGCTTGGGGCTACTTCAATAGCACACAAACCATAGCGATAGAACTTGGAACTATATTATTGTGCCAAGTTTCAAAGAGCTAGCACAAACCGTGTTTGATTTAGAGTTCCAACTACATGTATCCATATAGGAGAAAACAGAGTGAAACCTAAACATGAAAACAGTTACTGCAAAGGAACTGTTTAACCTAGAAGAAGGAAATTTGGTGAGCCAAGTGGGATTGGTGTACTGATCATTAAATGGAAGTATCATCAAGATTGGGTGAAAAAATGTTTGCTGAGATTTCAGGAAACTCGTAGTTTTTTGGAAGCTTGGCAACCCCTTTCAATGAAAGGGATTCTCATCAGTCGCTGCTTGGGGCTACTTCAATAGCACACAAACCCTAGCGATAGAACTTGAAACTACATTATTTTGCCAAGTTTCAAAGAGCTAGCACAAACCGTGTTTGATTTAGAGTTCCAACTACATGTATCTATATAGGAGAAAACAGAGTCAAACCTAACATGAAACGGTTACTGCAAAGGAACGGTTTAACCTAGAAGAAGGAAATTTGGTGAGCCAAGTGGGATTGGTGTACTGATCATTAAATGGAAGTATCATCAAGATTGGGTGAAAAAATGTTTGCTGAGATTTCAGGAAACTCATAGTTTTTTGGAAGCTTGGCAACCCCTTTCAATGAAAGGGATTCTCATCAGTCGCTGCTTGGGGCTACTTCAATAGCACACAAACCCTAGCGATAGAACTTGAAACTACATTATTTTGCCAAGTTTCAAAGAGCTAGCACAAACCGTGTTTGATTTAGAGTTCCAACTACATGTATCTATATAGGAGAAAACAGAGTGAAACCTAAACATGAAAACGGTTACTGCAAAGGAACTGTTTAACCTAGAAGAAGGAAATTTGGTGAGCCAAGTGGGATTGGTGTACTGATCATTAAATGGAAGTATCATCAAGATTGGGCGAAAAAATGTCAGCTGAGATCTCAGGAAACTCGCAGGTTTTTTGGAAGCTTGGCAACCCCTTGCAATGAAAGGGATTCTCTGTCAGTCTCTGCTTGGGGCTACTTCAATAGCACACAAACCATAGCGATAGAACTTGGAACTACATTATTGTGCCAGTTTCAAAGAGCTAGCACAAACCGTGTTTGATTTAGAGTTCCAACTACATGTATCCATATAGGAGAAAACAGAGTGAAACCTAAACATGAAAACGGTTACTGCAAAGGAACGGTTTAACCTAGAAGAACGAAATTTGGTGAGCCAAGTGGGATTGGTGTACTGATCATTAAATGGAAGTATCATCAAGATTGGGTGAAAAAATGTTTGCTGAGATTTCAGAAACTGTAGTTTTTTGGAAGCTTGGGAACCCCTTTCATTGAAAGGGATTCTCGTCAGTCTCTGCTTGGGGCTACTTCAATAGCACACAAACCATAGCGATAGAACTTGGAACTACATTATTGTGCCAAGTTTCAAAGAGCTAGCACAAACCGTGTTTGATTTAGAGTTCCAACTACATGTATCCATATAGGAGAAAACAGAGTGAAACCTAAACATGAAAACGGTTACTGCAAAGGAACGGTTTAACCTCGAAGAACGAAATTTGGTGAGCCAAGTGGGATTTGTGTACTGATCATTAAATGGAAGTATCATCACGACTGGGTGAAAAAATGTTTGCTGAGATTTCAGGAAACTCGTAGTTTTTTGGAAGCTTGGCAACCCCTTTCAATGAAAAGGGATTCTCGTCAGTCTCTGCTTGGGCTACTTCAATAGCACACAAACCATAGCGATAGAACTTGGAACTATATTATTGTGCCAAGTTTCAAAGAGCTAGCACAAACCGTGTTTGATTTAGAGTTCCAACTACATGTATCCATATAGGAGAAAACAGAGTGAAACCTAAACATGAAAACAGTTACTGCAAAGGAACTGGTTTAACCTAGAAGAAGGAAATTTGGTGAGCCAAGTGGGATTGGTGTACTGATCATTAAATGGAAGTATCATCAAGATTGGGTGAAAAAATGTTTGCTGAGATTTCAGGAAACTCGTAGTTTTTTGGAAGCTTGGCAACCCCTTTCAATGAAAGGGATTCTCATCAGTCGCTGCTTGGGGCTACTTCAATAGCACACAAACCCTAGCGATAGAACTTGAAACTACATTATTTTGCCAAGTTTCAAAGAGCTAGCACAAACCGTGTTTGATTTAGAGTTCCAACTACATGTATCTATATAGGAGAAAACAGAGTGAAACCTAAATATGAAAACGATTACTGCAAAGGAACGGTTTAACCTAGAAGAACGAAATTTGGTGAGCCAAGTGGGATTGGTGTACTGATCATTAAATGGAAGTATCATCAAGATTGGGCGAAAAAATGTCAGCTGAGATCTCAGGAAACTCGTAGTTTTTTGGAAGCTTGGCAACCCCTTTCAATGAAAGGGATTCTCGTCAGTCTCTGCTGGGGCTATTTCAATAGCACACAAACCATAGTGATAGAACTTGGAACTACATTATTGTGCCAAGTTTCAAAGAGCTAGCACAAACCGTGTTTGATTTAGAGTTCCAACTACATGTATCCATATAGGAGAAAACAGAGTGAAACCTAAACATGAAAACAGTTACTGCAAAGGAACGGTTTAACCTAGAAGAAGGAAATTTGGTGAGCCAAGTGGGATTGGTGTACTGATCATTAAATGGAAGTATCATCAAGATTGGGTGAAAAAATGTTTGCTGAGATTTCAGGAAACTCATAGTTTTTTGGAAGCTTGGCAACCCCTTTCAATGAAAGGGATTCTCATCAGTCGCTGCTTGGGGCTACTTCAATAGCACACAAACCCTAGCGATAGAACTTGAAACTACATTATTTTGCCAAGTTTCAAAGTGCTAGCACAAACCGTGTTTGATTTAGAGTTCCAACTACATGTATCTATATAGGAGAAAACAGAGTGAAACCTAAATATGAAAACGATTACTGCAAAGGAACAGTTTAACCTAGAAGAACGAAATTTGGTGAGCCAAGTGGGATTGGTGTACTGATCATTAAATGGAAGTATCATCAAGATTGGGCGAAAAAATGTCAGCTGAGATCTCAGGAAACTCGTAGGTTTTTGGAAGCTTGGCAACCCCTTTCAATGAAAGGGATTCTCGTCAGTCTCTGCTTGGGGCTATTTCAATAGCACACAAACCATAGTGATAGAACTTGGAACTGTATTATTGTGCCAAGTTTCAAAGAGCTAGCACAAACCGTGTTTAATTTAGAGTTCCAACTACATGTATCCATATAGGAGAAAACAGAGTGAAACCTAAACATGAAAACGGTTACTGCAAAGGAACGTTTTAACCTAGAAGAACAAAATTTAGTGAGCCAAGTGGGATTCATGTACTGATCACTACCTGCAAGTATCATCAAGATTGGGTGAAAAAATGTTTGCTGAGATTTCAGGAAACTCGCAGTTTTTTGGAAGCTTGGCAACCCCTTTCAATGAAAGGGATTCTCGTCAGTCTCTGCTTGGGGCTACTTCAATAGCAAACAAACCCTAGCGATAGAACTTGGAACTACATTATTGTGCCAAGTTTCAAAGAGCTAGCACAAACCGTGTTTGATTTAGAGTTCCAACTACATGTATCCATATAGGAGAAAACAGAGTGAAACCTAAACATGAAAACGGTTACTGCAAAGGAACGGTTTAACCTAGAAGAACGAAATTTGGTGAGCCAAGTGGGATTCGTGTGCTGATCACTACCTGCAAGTATCATCAAGATTGGGTGAAAAACTGTTTGCCGAGATTTCAGGAAACTCGCAGTTTTTTGGAAGCTTGGCAACCCCTTTCAATGAAAGGGATTCTCGTCAGTCTCTGCTTGGGGCTACTTCAATAGCACACAAACCATAGCGATAGAACTTGGAACTACATTATTGTGCCAAGTTTCAAAGAGCTAGTACAAACCGTGTTTGATTTAGAGTTCCAACTACATGTATCCATATAGGAGAAAACAGAGTGAAACCTAAACATGAAAACGGTTACTGCAAAGGAACGGTTTAACCTAGAAGAACGAAATTTGGTGAGCCAAGTGGGAATGGTGTACTGATAATTAAATAGAAGTATCATCAAGATTGGGTGAAAAAATGTTTGCTGACATTTCAGGAAACTCGTAGTTTTTTGGAAGCTTGGCAACCCCTTTCATTGAAAGGGATTCTCGTCAGTCTCTGCTTGGGGCTACTTCAATAGCACACAAACCATAGCGATAGAACTTGGAACTACATTATTGTGCCAAGTTTCAAAGAGCTAGCACAAACCGTGTTTGATTTAGAGTTCCAACTACATGTATCCATATAGGAGAAAACAGAGTGAAACCTAAACATGAAAACGGTTACTGCAAAGGAACGGTTTAACCTCGAAGAACGAAATTTGGTGAGCCAAGTGGGATTTGTGTACTGATCATTAAATGGAAGTATCATCACGAGTGGGTGAAAAAATGTTTGCTGAGATTTCAGGAAACTCGTAGTTTTTTGGAAGCTTGATAACCCCTTTCAATGAGAGGGATTCTCGTCAGTCTCTGCTTGGGGCTACTTCAATAGCACACAAACCCTAGCGATAGAACTTGAAACTACATTATTGTGCCAAGTTTCAAAGAGCTAGCACAAACCGTGTTTGATTTAGAGTTCCAAATACATGTATCTACATAGGAGAAAACAGAGTGAAACCTAAATATGAAAACGATTACTGCAAAGAAACGGTTTAACCTAGAAGAACGAAATTTGGTGAGCCAAGTGGGATTGGTGTACTGATCATTAAATGGAATTATCATCAAGACTGGGTGAAAAAATGTTTGCTGAGATTTCAGGAAACTCGCAGTTTTTTGGAAGCCTGACAACCCCTTTCCATGATAGGGATTCTCGTCAGTCTCTGCTTGGGGCTACATCAATAGCACACAAACCATAGCGATAGAACTTGGAACTACATTATTGTGCCAAGTTTCAAAGAGCTAGCACAAACCGTGTTTGATTTAGAGTTCCAACTACATGTATCCATATAGGAGAAAACAGAGTGAAACCTAATCATGAAAACGGTTACTGCAAAGGAACGTTTTAACCGAGAAGAACGAAATTTAGTGAGCCAAGTGGGATTTGTGTACTGATCACTACATGCAAGTATCATCTAGATTGGGTGAAAAATTGTTTGCTGAGATTTCAGGAAACTCGTAGTTTTTTGGAAGCTTTGCAACCCCTTTCAATGAAAGGGATTCTCGTCAGTCTCTGCTTGGGGCTACTTCAATAGCACACAAACCCTAGCGATAGATCATAAAAGAACATTATTGTGCCAAGTTTCAAAGAGCTAGCACAAACCGTGTTTGATTTAGAGTTCCAACTACTTGTATCTATATAGGAGAAAACAGAGTGAAACCTAAATATGAAAACGATTACTGCAAAGGAACGGTTTAACCTAGAAGAACGAAATTTGGTGAGCCAATGGGATTGGTGTACTGATCATTAAATGGAAGTATCATCAAGATTGGGTGAAAAAATGTTTGCTGATATTTCAGGAAACGCGCAGTTTTTTGGAAGCCTGGCAACCCCTTTCAATGAAAGGGATTCTCGTCAGTCTCTGCTTGGGGCTACTTCAATAGCACACAAACCTTAGCGATAGAACTTGGAACTACATTATTGTGCCAAGTTTCAAAGAGATAGCACAAACCGTGTTTGATTTAGAGTTCCAACTACATGTATCCATATAGGAGAAAACAGAGTGAAACCTAAACATGAAAACGGTTACTGCAAAGGAACGGTTTAACCTAGAAGAACGAAATTTGGTGAGCCAAGTGGGATTCGTGTACTGATCACTACTTGCAAGTATCATCAAGATTGGGTGAAAAAATATTTGCTGAGATTTCAGGAAACTCGTAGTATTTTGGAAGCTTGATAACCCCTTTCAATGAGAGGGATTCTCGTCAGTCTCTGCTTGGGGCTACTTCAAAAGCACACAAATTATAGCGACAGAACTTGGAACTACATTATTGTGCCAAGTTTCAAAGAGCTAGCACAAACCGTGTTTGATTTAGAGTTCCAACTACATGTATCCATATAGGAGAAAACAGAGTGAAACCTAAACATGAAAACGGTTACTGCAAAGGAACGGTTTAACCTAGAAGAACGAAATTTGGTGAGCCAAGTGGGATTGGTGTACTGATCATTAAATGGAAGTATCATCAAGATTGGGTGAAAAAATGTTAGCTGAGATTTCAGGAAACTCGTAGTTTTTTGGAACCTTGATAACCCCTTTCAATGAAACGGATTCTCGTAAGTCTCTGCTTGGGGCTACTTCAATAGCACACAAACCATAGCGATAGAACTTGGAACTATATTCTTGTGCCAAGTTTCAAAGAGCTAGCACAAACCGTGTTTGATTTAGAGTTCCAACTACATGTATCCATATAGGAGAAAACAGAGTGAAACCTAAACATGAAAACGGTTACTGCAAAGGAACGGTTTAACCTAGAAGAACGAAATTTAGTGAGCCAAGTGAGATTCGTGTACTGATCACTACCTGCAAGTATCATCAAGATTGGGTGAAAAAATGTTTGCTGAGATTTCAGGAAACTCGTAGTTTTTTGGAAGCTTGGCAACCCCTTTCAATGAAAGGGATTCTCATCAGTCTCTGCTTGGGGCTACTTCAATAGCACACAAACCATAGCGATAGAACTTGGAACTACATTATTGTGCCAAGTTTCAAAGAGCTAGCACAAACCGTGTTTGATTTAGAGTGCCAACTACATGTATCCATATAGGAGAAAACAGAGTGAAACCTAAACATGAAAACAGTTACTGCAAAGGAACGGTTTAACCTAGAAGAACGAAATTTGGTGAGCCAAGTGGGATTGGTGTACTGATCATTAAATGGAAGTATCATCAAGATTGGGTGAAAAAATGTTTGCTGAGATTTCTGGAAACTCGTAGTTTTTTGGAAGCTTGGCAACCCCTTTCAATGAAAGGGATTCTCGTCAGTCTCTGCTTGGGGCTACTTCAATAGCACACAAACCCTAGCGATAGAACTTGAAACTACATTATTGTGCCAAGTTTCAAAGAGCTAGCACAAACCGTGTTTGATTTAGAGTTCCAAATACATGTATCTACATAGGAGAAAACAGAGTGAAACCTAAATATGAAAACGATTACTGCAAAGAAACGGTTTAACCTAGAAGAACGAAATTTGGTGAGCCAAGTGGGATTGGTGTACTGATCATTAAATGGAATTATCATCAAGACTGGGTGAAAAAATGTTTGCTGAGATTTCAGGAAACTCGCAGTTTTTTGGAAGCCTGACAACCCCTTTCCATGATAGGGATTCTCGTCAGTCTCTGCTTGGGGCTACTTCAATAGCACACAAACCATAGCGATAGAACTTTGAACTACATTATTGTGCCAAGTTTCAAAGAGCTAGCACAAACCGTGTTTGATTTAGAGTTCCAACTACATGTATCCATATAGGAGAAAACAGAGTGAAACCTAAACATGAAAACGGTTACGGCAAAGGAACTTTTTAACCTAGAAGAACGAAATTTGGTGAGCCAAGTGGGATTGTTGTACTGATCATTAAATAGAAGTATCATCAAGATTGGGTGAAAAAATGTTTGCTGAGATTTCAGGAAACTCGTAGTTTTTTGGAAGCTTGGCAACCCCTTT
Source organism: Urocitellus parryii (assembly GCF_045843805.1). Classification (NCBI taxonomy): domain Eukaryota; kingdom Metazoa; phylum Chordata; class Mammalia; order Rodentia; family Sciuridae; genus Urocitellus; species Urocitellus parryii. The sequence goes on along the minus strand of NW_027552819.1, from coordinate 19,319 downwards.
CAATGAAAGGGATTCTCGTCAGTGTCTGCTTGGGGCTACTTCAATAGCACACAAACCATAGCAATAGAACTTGGAACTACATTATTGTGCCAAGTTTCAAAGAGCTAGCACAAGCCGTGTTTGATTTAGAGTTCCAACTACATGTATCCATATAGGAGAAAACAGAGTGAAACCTAAACATGAAAAGGGTTACTGCAAAGGAACGGTTTAACCTAGAAGAACGAAATTTGGTGAGCCAAGTGGGATTCGTGGACTGATCACTACCGGCAAGTATCATCAAGATTGGGTGAAAAAATGTTTGCTGCGATTTCAGGAAACTCGCAGTTTTTTGGAAGCTTGGCAACCCCTTTCAATGAATGGGATTCTCGTCAGTCTCTGCTTGGGGCTACTTCAAAAGCACACAAACCATAGCGATAGAACTTGGAACTACATTTTTGTGCCAAGTTTAAAAGAGCTAGCAAAAACCGTGTTTGATTTAGAGTTCCAACTACATGTATCCATATAGGAGAAAACAGAGTGAAACCTAAACATGAAAACGGTTACTGCAAAGGAACGGTTTAACCTAGAAGAACGAAATTTGGTGAGCCAAGTGGGATTGGTGTACTGACCATTAAATGGAAGTATCATCAAGATTGGGTGAAAAAATATTTGCTGAGATTTCAGGAAACTCGTAGTTTTTTGGAAGCTTGATAACCCCTTTCAATGAAAGGGATTCTCGTCAGTCTCTGCTTGGGGCTACTTCAAAAGCACACAAATCATAGCTACAGAACTTGGAACTACATTATTGTGCCAAGTTTCAAAGAGCTAGCACAAACCGTGTTTGATTTAGAGTTCCAACTACATGTATCCATATAGGAGAAAACAGAGTGAAACCTAAACATGAAAACGGTTACTGCAAAGGAACGGTTTAACCTAGAAGAACGAAATTTGGTGAGCCAAGTGGGATTGGTGTACTGATCATTAAATGGAAGTATCATCAAGATTGGGTGAAAAAATGTTAGCTGAGATTTCAGGAAACTCGTTGTTTTTTGGAACCTTGATAACACCTTTCAAATGAAACGGATTCTCGTAAGTCTCTGCTTGGGGCTACTTCAATAGCACACAAATCATAGCGATAGAACTTGGAACTACATTATTGTGCCAAGTTTCAAAGAGCTAGCACAAGCCGTGTTTGATTTAGAGTTCCAACTACATGTATCCATATAGGAGAAAACAGAGTGAAACCTAAACATGAAAAGGGTTACTGCAAAGGAACGGTTTAACCTAGAAGAACGAAATTTGGTGAGCCAAGTGGGATTCGTGTACTGATCACTACCTGCAAGTATCATCAAGATTGGGTGAAAAAATGTTTGCTGCGATTTCAGGAAACTCGCAGTTTTTTGGAAGCTTGGCAACCCCTTTCAATGAATGGGATTCTCGTCAGTCTCTGCTTGGGGCTACTTCAAAAGCACACAAACCATAGCGATAGAACTTGGAACTACATTTTTGTGCCAAGTTTAAAAGAGCTAGCAAAAACCGTGTTTGATTTAGAGTTCCAACTACATGTATCCATATAGGAGAAAACAGAGTGAAACCTAAACATGAAAACGGTTACTGCAAAGGAACGGTTTAACCAAGAAGAACGAAATTTAGTGAGCCAAGTGAGATTCGTGTACTGATCACTACCTGCAAGTATCATCAAGATTGGGTGAAAAAATGTTTGCTGAGATTTCAGGAAACTCGCAGTTTTTTGGAAGCTTGGCAACCCCTTTCAATGAAAGGGATTCTCGTCAGGCTCTGCTTGGGGCTACTTCAATAGCACACAAACCATAGCGATAGAACTTGGAACTACATTATTGTGCCAAGTTTCAAAGAGCTAGCACAAACCGTGTTTGATTTAGAGTTCCAACTACACGTATCTATATAGGAGAAAACAGAGTGAAACCAAAACATGAAAAGGGTTACTGCAAAGGAACGTTTTAACCTAGAAGAACGAAATTTGGTGAGACAAGTGGGATTGGTTACTGATCATTAAATGGAAGTATCATCAAGATTGGGTGAAAAAATGTTTGCTGAGATTTCAGGAAACTCGCAGTTTTTTGGAAGCCTCCAACCACTTTCAATGAAAGTGATTCTCGTCAGTCTCTGCTTGGGGCTACTTCAATAGCACACAAACCATAGCGATAGAACTTGGAACTACATTATTGTGCCAAGTTTCAAAGAGCTAGCACAAACCATGTTTGATTTAGAGTTCCAAACACATGTATCTATATAGGAGAAAACAGAGTGAAACCTAAACATGAAAACAGTTACTGCAAAGGAACGGTTTAACCTAGAAGAACGAAATTTGGTGAGCCAAGTGGGATTGGTGTACTGATCACTACATGCAGGTATCATCAAGATTGGGTGAAAAATTGTTTGCTGAGATTTCAGGAAACTCGTAGTTTTTTGGAAGCTTGGCAACCCCTTTCAATGAAAGGGGTTCTCGTCAGTGTCTGCTTGGGGCTACTTCAATAGCACACAAACCATAGCGATAGAACTTGGAAATACATTATTGTGCCAAGTTTCAAAGAGCTAGCACAAACCGTGTTTGATTTAGAGTTCCAACTACATGTATCCATATAGGAGAAAACAGAGTGAAACCTAAACATGAAAACGGTTACTGCAAAGGAACGGTTTAACCTAGAAGAACGAAATTTGGTGAACCAAGTAGGATTGGTGTACTGATCATTAAATGGAAGTATCATCAAGATTGGGTGAAAAAATGTTTGCTGAGATTTCGGGAAACTCGTAGTTTTTTGGAAGCTTGGCAACCCCTTTCAATGAAAGGGATTCTCGTCAGTCTCTGCTTGGGGCTACTTCAATAGCACACAAAATATAGCGATAGAACTTGGAACTACATTATTGTGCCAAGTTTCAAAGAGCTAGCACAAACCGTGTTTGATTTAGAGTTCCAACTACATGTATCCATATAGGAGAAAACAGAGTGAAACCTAAACATGAAAACGGTTACTGCAAAGGAACGGTTTAACCTAGAAGAACGAAATTTGGTGAGCCAAGTGGGATTCGTGTACTGATCACTACCTGCAAGTATCATCAAGATTGGGTGAAAAAATGTTTGCTGAGATTTCAGGAAACTCCTAGTTTTTTGGAAGCTTGTAAACCCCTTTCAATGAAAGGGATTCTCGTCAGTCTCTGCTTGGGGCTACTTCAATAGCACACAAACCATAGCGATAGAACTTGGAACTACATTATTGTGCCAAGTTTCAAAGAGCTAGCACAAACCGTGTTTGATTTAGAGTTCCAACTACATGTATCCATATAGGAGAAAACAGAGTGAAACCTAATCATGAAAACGGTTACTGCAAAGGAACGTTTTTACCGAGAAGAAAGAAATTTAGTGAGCCAAGTGGGATTCGTGTACTGATCACTACATGCAAGTATCATCTAGATTGGGTGAAAAATTGTTTGCTGAGATTTCAGGAAACTCGTAGTTTTTTGGAAGCTTTGCAACCCCTTTCAATGAAAGGGATTCTCGTCAGTCTCTGCTTGGGGCTACTTCAATAGCACACAAACCCTAGCGATAGATCATAAAACAACATTATTGTGCCAAGTTTCAAAGAGCTAGCACAAACCTTGTTTGATTTAGAGTTCCAACTACATGTATCCATATAGGAGAAAACAGAGTGAAACCTAAATATGAAAACGATTACTGCAAAGGAACGGTTTAACCTAGAAGAACGAAATTTGGTGAGCCAAGTGGGATTGGTGTACTGATCATTAAATGGAAGTATCATCAAGATTGGGTGAAAAAATGTTTGCTGAGATTTCAGGAAACGCGCAGTTTTTTGGAAGCCTGGCAACCCCTTTCAATGAAAGGGATTCTCGTCAGTCTCTGCTTGGGGCTACTTCAATAGCACACAAACCTTAGCGATAGAACTTGGAACTACATTATTGTGCCAAGTTTCAAAGAGATCGCACAAACCGTGTTTGATTTAGAGTTCCAACTACATGTATCCATATAGGAGAAAACAGAGTGAAACCTAAACATGAAAACGGTTACTGCAAAGGAACGGTTTAACCTAGAAGAACGAAATTTGGTGAGCCAAGTGGGATTCGTGTACTGATCACTACCTGCAAGTATCATCAAGATTGGGTGAAAAAATGTTTGCTGAGATTTCAGGAAACTCGCAGTTTTTTGGAAGCTTGGCAACCCCTTTCAATGAATGGGATTCTCGTCAGTCTCTGCTTGGGGCTACTTCAAAAGCACACAAATTATAGCGACAGAACTTGGAACTACATTATTGTGCCAAGTTTCAAAGAGCTAGCACAAACCGTGTTTGATTTAGAGTTCCAACTACATGTATCCATATAGGAGAAAACAGAGTGAAACCTAAACATGAAAACGATTACTGCAAAGAAACGGTTTAACCTAGAAGAACGAAATTTGGTGAGCCAAGTGGGATTTGTGTACTGATCATTAAATGGAATTATCATCAAGACTGGGTGAAAAAATGTTTGCTGAGATTTCAGGAAACTCGCAGTTTTTTGGAAGCCTGACAACCCCTTTCCATGATAGGGATTCTCGTCAGTCTCTGCTTGGGGCTACTTCAATAGCACACAAACCATAGCGATAGAACTTGGAACTATATTATTGTGCCAAGTTTCAAGAGCTAGCACAAACCGTGTTTGATTTAGAGTTCCAACTACATGTATCCATATAGGAGAAAACAGAGTGAAACCTAAACATGAAAACGGTTACTGCAAAGGAACTTTTTAACCAAGAAGAACGAAATTTGGTGAGCCAAGTGGGATTGGTGTACTGATCATTAAATAGAAGTATCATCAAGATTGGGTGAAAAAATGTTTGCTGAGATTTCAGGAAACTCGTAGTTTCTTGGAAGCTTGGCAACCCCTTTCAATGAAAGGGATTCTCGTCAGTCTCTGCTTGGGGCTACTTCAATAGCACACAAACCATAGCAATAGAACTTGGAACTACATTATTGTGCCAAGTTTCAAAGAGCTAGCACAAACCGTGTTTGATTTAGAGTTCCAACTACATGTATCCATATTGGAGAAAACAGAGTGAAACCTAAACATGAAAACGGTTCCTGCAAAGGAACGGTTTAACCTAGAAGAATGAAATTTGGTGAGCCAAGTGGGATTGGTGTACTGACCATTAAATGGAAGTATCATCAAGATTGGGTGAAAAAATGTTTGCTGAGATTTCAGGAAACTCGTAGTTTTTTGGAAGCTTGATAACCCCTTTCAATGAAAGGGATTCTCGTCAGTCTCTGCTTGGGGCTACTTCAAAAGCACACAAATCATAGCGACAGAACTTGGAACTACATTATTGTGCCAAGTTTCAAAGAGCTAGCACAAACCGTGTTTGATTTAGAGTTCCAACTACATGTATCCATATAGGAGAAAACAGAGTGAAACCTAAACATGAAAACGGTTACTGCAAAGGAACGGTTTAACCTAGAAGAACGAAATTTGGTGAGCCAAGTGGGATTGGTGTACTGATCATTAAATGGAAGTATCATCAAGATTGGGTGAAAAAATGTTAGCTGAGATTTCAGGAAACTCGTAGTTTTTTGGAACCTTGATAACCCCTTTCAATGAAACGGATTCTCGTAAGTCTCTGCTTGGGGCTACTTCAATAGCACACAAACCATAGCGATAGAACTTGGAACTATATTCTTGTGCCAAGTTTCAAAGAGCTAGCACAAACCGTGTTTGATTTAGAGTTCCAACTACATGTATCCGTATAGGAGAAAACAGAGTGAAACCTAAACATTAAAACGGTTACTGCAAAGGAACGGTTTAACCTAGAAGAACGAAATTTAGTGAGCCAAGTGAGATTCGTGTACTGATCACTACCTGCAAGTATCATCAAGATTGGGTGAAAAAATGTTTGCTGAGATTTCAGGAAACTCGTAGTTTTTTGGAAGCTTGGCAACCCCTTTCAATGAAAGGGATTCTCATCAGTCTCTGCTTGGGGCTACTTCAATAGCACACAAACCATAGCGATAGAACTTGGAACTACATTATTGTGCCAAGTTTCAAGAGCTAGCACAAACCGTGTCTGATTTAGAGTGCCAACTACATGTATCCATATAGGAGAAAACAGAGTGAAACCTAAACATGAAAACAGTTACTGCAAAGGAACGGTTTAACCTAGAAGAACGAAATTTGGTGAGCCAAGTGGGATTGGTGTACTGATCATTAAATGGAAGTATCATCAAGATTGGGTGAAAAAATGTTTGCTGAGATTTCTGGAAACTCGTAGTTTTTTGGAAGCTTGGCAACCCCTTTCAATGAAAGGGATTCTCGTCAGTCTCTGCTTGGGGCTACTTCAATAGCACACAAACCCTAGCGATAGAACTTGAAACTACATTATTGTGCCAAGTTTCAAAGAGCTAGCACAAACCGTGTTTGATTTAGAGTTCCAAATACATGTATCTACATAGGAGAAAACAGAGTGAAACCTAAATATGAAAACGATTACTGCAAAGAAAACGGTTTAACCTAGAAGAACGAAATTTGGTGAGCCAAGTGGGATTGGTGTACTGATCATTAAATGGAATTATCATCAAGACTGGGTGAAAAAATGTTTGCTGAGATTTCAGGAAACTCGCAGTTTTTTGGAAGCCTGACAACCCCTTTCCATGATAGGGATTCTCGTCAGTCTCTGCTTGGGGCTACTTCAATAGCACACAAACCATAGCGATAGAACTTGGAACTACATTATTGTGCCAAGTTTCAAAGAGCTAGCACAAACCGTGTTTGATTTAGAGTTCCAACTACATGTATCCATATAGGAGAAAACAGAGTGAAACCTAAACATGAAAACGGTTACGGCAAAGGAACTTTTTAACCTAGAAGAACGAAATTTGGTGAGCCAAGTGGGATTGGTGTACTGATCATTAAATAGAAGTATCATCAAGATTGGGTGAAAAAATGTTTGCTGAGATTTCAGGAAACTCGTAGTTTTTTGGAAGCTTGGCAACCCCTTTCAATGAAAGGGATTCTCGACAGTCTCTGCTTGGGGCTACTTCAAAAGCCACACAAACCATAGCAATAGAACTTGGAACTACATTATTGTGCCAAGTTTCAAAGAGCTAGCACAAACCGTGTTTGATTTAGAGTTCCAACTACATGTATCCATATAGGAGAAAACAGAGTGAAACCTAAACATGAAAACGGTTCCTGCAAAGGAACGGTTTAACCTAGAAGAATGAAATTTGGTGAGCCAAGTGGGATTGGTGTACTGACCATTAAATGGAAGTATCATCAAGATTGGGTGAAAAAATGTTTGCTGAGATTTCGGGAAACTCGTAGTTTTGGAAGCTTGACAATCCCTTTCAATGAAAGGGATTCTCGTCAGTCTCTGCTTGGGGCTACTTCAATAGCACACAAATCATAGCGATAGAACTTGGAACTACATTATTGTGCCAAGTTTCAAAGAGCTAGCACAAGCCGTGTTTGATTTAGAGTTCCAACTACATGTATCCATATAGGAGAAAACAGAGTGAAACCTAAACATGAAAAGGGTTACTGCAAAGGAACGGTTTAACCTAGAAGAACGAAATTTGGTGAGCCAAGTGGGATTCGTGTACTGATCACTACCTGCAAGTATCATCAAGATTGGGTGAAAAAATGTTTGCTGCGATTTCAGGAAACTCGCAGTTTTTTGGAAGCTTGGCAACCCCTTTCAATGAATGGGATTCTCGTCAGTCTCTGCTTGGGGCTACTTCAAAAGCACACAAACCATAGCGATAGAACTTGGAACTACATTTTTGTGCCAAGTTTAAAAGAGCTAGCAAAAACCGTGTTTGATTTAGAGTTCCAACTACATGTATCCATATAGGAGAAAACAGAGTGAAACCTAAACATGAAAACGGTTACTGCAAAGGAACGGTTTAACCAAGAAGAACGAAATTTAGTGAGCCAAGTGAGATTCGTGTACTGATCACTACCTGCAAGTATCATCAAGATTGGGTGAAAAAATGTTTGCTGAGATTTCAGGAAACTCGCAGTTTTTTGGAAGCCTCCAACCACTTTCAATGAAAGTGATTCTCGTCAGTCTCTGCTTGGGGCTACTTCAATAGCACACAAACCATAGCGATAGAACTTGGAACTACATTATTGTGCCAAGTTTCAAAGAGCTAGCACAAACCATGTTTGATTTAGAGTTCCAAATACATGTATCTATATAGGAGAAAACAGAGTGAAACCTAAACATGAAAACAGTTACTGCAAAGGAACGGTTTAACCTAGAAGAACGAAATTTGGTGAGCCAAGTGGGATTGGTGTACTGATCACTACATGCAAGTATCATCAAGATTGGGTGAAAAAATTGTTTGCTGAGATTTCAGGAAACTCGTAGTTTTTTGGAAGCTTGGCAACCCCTTTCAATGAAAGGGGTTCTCGTCAGTGTCTGCTTGGGGTACTTCAATAGCACACAAACCATAGCGATAGAACTTGGAACTACATTATTGTGCCAAGTTTCAAAGAGCTAGCACAAACCGTGTTTGATTTAGAGTTCCAACTACATGTATCCATATAGGAGAAAACAGAGTGAAACCTAAACATGAAAACGGTTACTGCAAAGGAACGGTTTAACCTAGAAGAACGAAATTTGGTGAACCAAGTAGGATTGGTGTACTGATCATTAAATGGAAGTATCATCAAGATTGGGTGAAAAAATGTTTGCTGAGATTTCGGGAAACTCGTAGTTTTTTGAAGCTTGGCAACCCCTTTCAATGAAAGGGATTCTCGTCAGTCTCTGCTTGGGGCTACTTCAATAGCACACAAACCATAGCGATAGAACTTGGAACTACATTATTGTGCCAAGTTTCAAAGAGCTAGCACAAACCGTGTTTGATTTAGAGTTCCAACTACATGTATCCATATAGGAGAAAACAGAGTGAAACCTAAACATGAAAACGGTTACTGCAAAGGAACGGTTTAACCTAGAAGAACGAAATTTGGTGAGCCAAGTGGGATTCGTGTACTGATCACTACCTGCAAGTATCATCAAGATTGGGTGAAAAAATGTTTGCTGAGATTTCAGGAAACTCCTAGTTTTTTGGAAGTTTGTAAACCCCTTTCAATGAAAGGGATTCTCGTCAGTCTCTGCTTGGGGCTACTTCAATAGCACACAAACCATAGCGATAGAACTTGGAACTACATTATTGTGCCAAGTTTCAAAGAGCTAGCACAAACCGTGTTTGATTTAGAGTTCCAACTACATGTATCCATATAGGAGAAAACAGAGTGAAACCTAATCATGAAAACGGTTACTGCAAAGGAACGTTTTTACCGAGAAGAACGAAATTTAGTGAGCCAAGTGGGATTCGTGTACTGATCACTACATGCAAGTATCATCTAGATTGGGTGAAAAATTGTTTGCTGAGATTTCAGGAAACTCGTAGTTTTTTGGAAGCTTTGCAACCCCTTTCAATGAAAGGGATTCTCGTCAGTCTCTGCTTGGGGCTACTTCAAATAGCACACAAACCCTAGCGATAGATCATAAAACAACATTATTGTGCCAAGTTTCAAAGAGCTAGCACAAACCTTGTTTGATTTAGAGTTCCAACTACATGTATCTATATAGGAGAAAACAGAGTGAAACCTAAATATGAAAACGATTACTGCAAAGGAACGGTTTAACCTAGAAGAACGAAATTTGGTGAGCCAAGTGGGATTGGTGTACTGATCATTAAATGGAAGTATCATCAAGATTGGGTGAAAAAATGTTTGCTGAGATTTCAGGAAACGCGCAGTTTTTTGGAAGCCTGGCAACCCCTTTCAATGAAAGGGATTCTCGTCAGTCTCTGCTTGGGGCTACTTCAATAGCACACAAACCTTAGCGATAGAACTTGGAACTACATTATTGTGCCAAGTTTCAAAGAGATCGCACAAACCGTGTTTGATTTAGAGTTCCAACTACATGTATCCATATAGGAGAAAACAGAGTGAAACCTAAACATGAAAACGGTTACTGCAAAGGAACGGTTTAACCTAGAAGAACGAAATTTGGTGAGCCAAGTGGGATTCGTGTACTGATTACTACCTGCAAGTATCATCAAGATTGGGTGAAAAAATGTTTGCTGAGATTTCAGGAAACTCGTAGTTTTTTGGAAGTTTGATAACCCCTTTCAATGAGAGGGATTCTCGTCAGTCTCTGCTTGGGGCTACTTCAAAAGCACACAAATTATAGCGACAGAACTTGGAACTACATTATTGTGCCAAGTTTCAAAGAGCTAGCACAAACCGTGTTTGATTTAGAGTTCCAACTACATGTATCCATATAGGAGAAAACAGAGTGAAACCTAAACATGAAAACGATTACTGCAAAGAAACGGTTTAACCTAGAAGAACGAAATTTGGTGAGCCAAGTGAGATTCGTGTACTGATCACTACCTGCAAGTATCATCAAGATTGGGTGAAAAAATGTTTGCTGAGATTTCAGGAAACTCGTAGTTTTTTGGAAGCTTGGCAACCCCTTTCAATGAAAGGGATTCTCATCAGTCTCTGCTTGGGGCTACTTCAATAGCACACAAATCATAGCGATAGAACTTGGAACTACATTATTGTGCCAAGTTTCAAAGAGCTAGCACAAACCGTGTTTGATTTAGAGTGCCAACTACATGTATCCATATAGGAGAAAACAGAGTGAAACCTAAACATGAAAACAGTTACTGCAAAGGAACGGTTTAACCTAGAAGAACAAATTTGGTGAGCCAAGTGGGATTGGTGTACTGATCATTAAATGGAAGTATCATCAAGATTGGGTGAAAAAATGTTTGCTGAGATTTCTGGAAACTCGTAGTTTTTTGGAAGCTTGGCAACCCCTTTCAATGAAAGGGATTCTCATCAGTCTCTGCTTGGGGCTACTTCAATAGCACACAAACCATAGCGATAGAACTTGGAACTACATTATTGTGCCAAGTTTCAAAGAGCTAGCACAAACCGTGTTTGATTTAGAGTGCCAACTACATGTATCCATATAGGAGAAAACAGAGTGAAACCTAAACATGAAAACAGTTACTGCAAAGGAACGGTTTAACCTAGAAGAACGAAATTTGGTGAGCCAAGTGGGATTGGTGTACTGATCATTAAATGGAAGTATCATCAAGATTGGGTGAAAAAATGTTTGCTGAGATTTCTGGAAACTCGTAGTTTTTTGGAAGCTTGGCAACCCCTTTCAATGAAAGGGATTCTCGTCAGTCTCTGCTTGGGGCTACTTCAATAGCACACAAACCCTAGCGATAGAACTTGAAACTACATTATTGTGCCAAGTTTCAAAGAGCTAGCACAAACCGTGTTTGATTTAGAGTTCCAAATACATGTATCTACATAGGAGAAAACAGAGTGAAACCTAAATATGAAAACGATTACTGCAAAGAAACGGTTTAACCTAGAAGAACGAAATTTGGTGAGCCAAGTGGGATTGGTGTACTGATCATTAAATGGAATTATCATCAAGACTGGGTGAAAAAATGTTTGCTGAGATTTCAGGAAACTCGCAGTTTTTTGGAAGCTGACAACCCCTTTCCATGATAGGGATTCTCGTCAGTCTCTGCTTGGGGCTACTTCAATAGCACACAAACCATAGCGATAGAACTTGGAACTACATTATTGTGCCAAGTTTCAAAGAGCTAGCACAAACCGTGTTTGATTTAGAGTTCCAACTACATGTATCCATATAGGAGAAAACAGAGTGAAACCTAAACATGAAAACGGTTATGGCAAAGGAACTTTTTAACCTAGAAGAACGAAATTTGGTGAGCCAAGTGGGATTGGTGTACTGATCATTAAATAGAAGTATCATCAAGATTGGGTGAAAAAATGTTTGCTGAGATTTCAGGAAACTCGTAGTTTTTTGGAAGCTTGGCAACCCCTTTCAATGAAAGGGATTCTCGTCAGTCTCTGCTTGGGGCTACTTCAAAAGCACACAAACCATAGCAATAGAACTTGGAACTACATTATTGTGCCAAGTTTCAAAGAGCTAGCACAAACCGTGTTTGATTTAGAGTTCAACTACATGTATCCATATAGGAGAAAACAGAGTGAAACCTAAACATGAAAACGGTTCCTGCAAAGGAACGGTTTAACCTAGAAGAATGAAATTTGGTGAGCCAAGTGGGATTGGTGTACTGACCATTAAATGGAAGTATCATCAAGATTGGGTGAAAAAATGTTTGCTGAGATTTCGGGAAACTCGTAGTTTTTGGAAGCTTGACAATCCCTTTCAATGAAAGGGATTCTCGTCAGTCTCTGCTTGGGGCTACTTCAATAGCACACAAATCATAGCGATAGAACTTGGAACTACATTATTGTGCCAAGTTTCAAAGAGATCGCACAAACCGTGTTTGATTTAGAGTTCCAACTACATGTATCCATATAGGAGAAAACAGAGTGAAACCTAAACATGAAAACGGTTACTGCAAAGGAACGGTTTAACCTAGAAGAACGAAATTTGGTGAGCCAAGTGGGATTCGTGTACTGATTACTACCTGCAAGTATCATCAAGATTGGGTGAAAAAATGTTTGCTGAGATTTCAGGAAACTCGTAGTTTTTTGGAAGTTTGATAACCCCTTTCAATGAGAGGGATTCTCGTCAGTCTCTGCTTGGGGCTACTTCAAAAGCACACAAATTATAGCGACATAACTTGGAACTACATTATTGTGCCAAGTTTCAAAGAGCTAGCACAAACCGTGTTTGATTTAGAGTTCCAACTACATGTATCCATATAGGAGAAAACAGAGTGAAACCTAAACATGAAAACGATTACTGCAAAGAAACGGTTTAACCTAGAAGAACGAAATTTGGTGAGCCAAGTGGGATTTGTGTACTGATCATTAAATGGAATTATCATCAAGACTGGGTGAAAAAATGTTTGCTGAGATTTCAGGAAACTCGCAGTTTTTTGGAAGCCTGACAACCCCTTTCCATGATAGGGATTCTCGTCAGTCTCTGCTTGGGGCTACTTCAATAGCACACAAACCATAGCGATAGAACTTGGAACTATATTATTGTGCCAAGTTTCAAAGAGCTAGCACAAACCGTGTTTGATTTAGAGTTCCAACTACATGTATCCATATAGGAGAAAACAGAGTGAAACCTAAACATGAAAACGGTTACTGCAAAGGAACGGTTTAACCTAGAAGAACGAAATTTAGTGAGCCAAGTGAGAATCGTGTACTGATCACTACCTGCAAGTATCATCAAGATTGGGTGAAAAAATGTTTGCTGAGATTTCAGGAAACTCGTAGTTTTTTGGAAGCTTGGCAACCCCTTTCAATGAAAGGGATTCTCATCAGTCTCTGCTTGGGGCTACTTCAATAGCACACAAACCATAGCGATAGAACTTGGAACTACATTATTGTGCCAAGTTTCAAAGAGCTAGCACAAACCGTGTTTGATTTAGAGTGCCAACTACATGTATCCATATAGGAGAAAACAGAGTGAAACCTAAACATGAAAACAGTTACTGCAAAGGAACGGTTTAACCTAGAAGAACGAAATTTGGTGAGCCAAGTGGGATTGGTGTACTGATCATTAAATGGAAGTATCATCAAGATTGGGTGAAAAAATGTTTGCTGAGATTTCTGGAAACTCGTAGTTTTTTGGAAGCTTGGCAACCCCTTTCAATGAAAGGGATTCTCATCAGTCTCTGCTTGGGGCTACTTCAATAGCACACAAACCATAGCGATAGAACTTGGAACTACATTATTGTGCCAAGTTTCAAAGAGCTAGCACAAACCGTGTTTGATTTAGAGTGCCAACTACATGTATCCATATAGGAGAAAACAGAGTGAAACCTAAACATGAAAACAGTTACTGCAAAGGAACGGTTTAACCTAGAAGAACGAAATTTGGTGAGCCAAGTGGGATTGGTGTACTGATCATTAAATGGAAGTATCATCAAGATTGGGTGAAAAAATGTTTGCTGAGATTTCTGGAAACTCGTAGTTTTTTGGAAGCTTTGCAACCCCTTTCAATGAAAGGGATTCTCGTCAGTCTCTGCTTGGGGCTACTTCAATAGCACACAAACCCTAGCGATAGAACTTGAAACTACATTATTGTGCCAAGTTTCAAAGAGCTAGCACAAACCGTGTTTGATTTAGAGTTCCAACTACATGTATCCATATAGGAGAAAACAGAGTGAAACCTAAACATGAAAACGGTTACTGCAAAGGAACGGTTTAACCTAGAAGAACGAAATTTGGTGAGCCAAGTGGGATTCGTGTACTGATTACTACCTGCAAGTATCATCAAGATTGGGTGAAAAAATGTTTGCTGAGATTTCAGGAAACTCGTAGTTTTTTGGAAGCTTGATAACCCCTTTCAATGAGAGGGATTCTCGTCAGTCTCTGCTTGGGGCTACTTCAAAAGCACACAAATTATAGCGACAGAACTTGGAACTACAATATTGTGCCAAGTTTCAAAGAGCTAGCACAAACCGTGTTTGATTTAGAGTTCCAACTACATGTATCCATATAGGAGAAAACAGAGTGAAACCTAAACATGAAAACGATTACTGCAAAGAAACGGTTTAACCTAGAAGAACGAAATTTGGTGAGCCAAGTGGGATTTGTGTACTGATCATTAAATGGAATTATCATCAAGACTGGGTGAAAAAATGTTTGCTGAGATTTCAGGAAACTCGCAGTTTTTTGGAAGCCTGACAACCCCTTTCCATGATAGGGATTCTCGTCAGTCTCTGCTTGGGGCTACTTCAATAGCACACAAACCATAGCGATAGAACTTGGAACTATATTATTGTGCCAAGTTTCAAAGAGCTAGCACAAACCGTGTTTGATTTAGAGTTCCAACTACATGTATCCATATAGGAGAAAACAGAGTGAAACCTAAACATGAAAACGGTTACTGCAAAGGAACGGTTTAACCTAGAAGAACGAAATTTAGTGAGCCAAGTGAGATTCGTGTACTGATCACTACCTGCAAGTATCATCAAGATTGGGTGAAAAAATGTTTGCTGAGATTTCAGGAAACTCGTAGTTTTTTGGAAGCTTGGCAACCCCTTTCAATGAAAGGGATTCTCATCAGTCTCTGCTTGGGGCTACTTCAATAGCACACAAACCATAGCGATAGAACTTGGAACTACATTATTGTGCCAAGTTTCAAAGAGCTAGCACAAACCGTGTTTGATTTAGAGTGCCAACTACATGTATCCATATAGGAGAAAACAGAGTGAAACCTAAACATGAAAACAGTTACTGCAAAGGAACGTTTTAACCTAGAAGAACGAAATTTGGTGAGCCAAGTGGGGATTGGTGCACTGATCATTAAATGGAAGTATCATCAAGATTGGGTGAAAAAATGTTTGCTGAGATTTCTGGAAACTCGTAGTTTTTTGGAAGCTTGGCAA
Source organism: Urocitellus parryii (assembly GCF_045843805.1). Lineage (NCBI taxonomy): Eukaryota > Metazoa > Chordata > Mammalia > Rodentia > Sciuridae > Urocitellus > Urocitellus parryii. The sequence continues at coordinate 3,933 of NW_027552819.1, read as the reverse complement.
CCCCTTTCAATGAAAGGGATTCTCGTCAGTCTCTGCTTGGGGCTACTTCAATAGCACACAAACCCTAGCGATAGAACTTGAAACTACATTATTGTGCCAAGTTTCAAAGAGCTAGCACAAACCGTGTTTGATTTAGAGTTCCAAATACATGTATCTACATAGGAGAAAACAGAGTGAAACCTAAATATGAAAACGATTACTGCAAAGAAACGGTTTAACCTAGAAGAACGAAATTTGGTGAGCCAAGTGGGATTGGTGTACTGATCATTAAATGGAATTATCATCAAGACTGGGTGAAAAAATGTTTGCTGAGATTTCAGGAAACTCGCAGTTTTTTGGAAGCCTGACAACCCCTTTCCATGATAGGGATTCTCGTCAGTCTCTGCTTGGGCTACTTCAATAGCACACAAACCATAGCGATAGAACTTGGAACTACATTATGTGCCAAGTTTCAAAGAGCTAGCACAAACCGTGTTTGATTTAGAGTTCCAACTACATGTATCCATATAGGAGAAAACAGAGTGAAACCTAAACATGAAAACGGTTACGGCAAAGGAACTTTTTAACCTAGAAGAACGAAATTTGGTGAGCCAAGTGGGATTGGTGTACTGATCATTAAATAGAAGTATCATCAAGATTGGGTGAAAAAATGTTTGCTGAGATTTCAGGAAACTCGTAGTTTTTTGGAAGCTTGGCAACCCCTTTCAATGAAAGGGATTCTCGTCAGTCTCTGCTTGGGGCTACTTCAAAAGCACACAAACCATAGCAATAGAACTTGGAACTACATTATTGTGCCAAGTTTCAAAGAGCTAGCACAAACCGTGTTTGATTTAGAGTTCCAACTACATGTATCCATATAGGAGAAAACAGAGTGAAACCTAAACATGAAAACGGTTCCTGCAAAGGAACGGTTTAACCTAGAAGAATGAAATTTGGTGAGCCAAGTGGGATTGGTGTACTGACCATTAAATGGAAGTATCATCAAGATTGGGTGAAAAAAATGTTTGCTGAGATTTCGGGAAACTCGTAGTTTTTGGAAGCTTGACAATCCCTTTCAATGAAAGGGATTCTCGTCAGTCTCTGCTTGGGGCTACTTCAATAGCACACAAATCATAGCGATAGAACTTGGAACTACATTATTGTGCCAAGTTTCAAAGAGCTAGCACAAGCCGTGTTTGATTTAGAGTTCCAACTACATGTATCCATATAGGAGAAAACAGAGTGAAACCTAAACATGAAAAGGGTTACTGCAAAGGAACGGTTTAACCTAGAAGAACGAAATTTGGTGAGCCAAGTGGGATTCGTGTACTGATCACTACCTGCAAGTATCATCAAGATTGGGTAAAAAATGTTTGCTGCGATTTCAGGAAACTCGCAGTTTTTTGGAAGCTTGGCAACCCCTTTCAATGAATGGGATTCTCGTCAGTCTCTGCTTGGGGCTACTTCAAAAGCACACAAACCATAGCGATAGAACTTGGAACTACATTTTTGTGCCAAGTTTAAAAGAGCTAGCAAAAACCGTGTTTGATTTAGAGTTCCAACTACATGTATCCATATAGGAGAAAACAGAGTGAAACCTAAACATGAAAACGGTTACTGCAAAGGAACGGTTTAACCAAGAAGAACGAAATTTAGTGAGCCAAGTGAGATTCGTGTACTGATCACTACCTGCAAGTATCATCAAGATTGGGTGAAAAAATGTTTGCTGAGATTTCAGGAAACTCGCAGTTTTTTGGAAGCCTCCAACCACTTTCAATGAAAGTGATTCTCGTCAGTCTCTGCTTGGGGCTACTTCAATAGCACACAAACCATAGCGATAGAACTTGGAACTACATTATTGTGCCAAGTTTCAAAGAGCTAGCACAAACCATGTTTGATTTAGAGTTCCAAATACATGTATCTATATAGGAGAAAACAGAGTGAAACCTAAACATGAAAACAGTTACTGCAAAGGAACGGTTTAACCTAGAAGAACGAAATTTGGTGAGCCAAGTGGGATTGGTGTACTGATCACTACATGCAAGTATCATCAAGATTGGGTGAAAAATTGTTTGCTGAGATTTCAGGAAACTCGTAGTTTTTTGGAAGCTTGGCAACCCCTTTCAATGAAAGGGGTTCTCGTCAGTGTCTGCTTGGGGTACTTCAATAGCACACAAACCATAGCGATAGAACTTGGAACTACATTATTGTGCCAAGTTTCAAAGAGCTAGCACAAACCGTGTTTGATTTAGAGTTCCAACTACATGTATCCATATAGGAGAAAACAGAGTGAAACCTAAACATGAAAACGGTTACTGCAAAGGAACGGTTTAACCTAGAAGAACGAAATTTGGTGAACCAAGTAGGATTGGTGTACTGATCATTAAATGGAAGTATCATCAAGATTGGGTGAAAAAATGTTTGCTGAGATTTCGGGAAACTCGTAGTTTTTTGGAAGCTTGGCAACCCCTTTCAATGAAAGGGATTCTCGTCAGTCTCTGCTTGGGGCTACTTCAATAGCACACAAACCATAGCGATAGAACTTGGAACTACATTATTGTGCCAAGTTTCAAAGAGCTAGCACAAACCGTGTTTGATTTAGAGTTCCAACTACATGTATCCATATAGGAGAAAACAGAGTGAAACCTAAACATGAAAACGGTTACTGCAAAGGAACGGTTTAACCTAGAAGAACGAAATTTGGTGAGCCAAGTGGGATTCGTGTACTGATCACTACCTGCAAGTATCATCAAGATTGGGTGAAAAAATGTTTGCTGAGATTTCAGGAAACTCCTAGTTTTTTGGAAGCTTGTAAACCCCTTTCAATGAAAGGGATTCTCGTCAGTCTCTGATTGGGGCTACTTCAATAGCACACAAACCATAGCGATAGAACTTGGAACTACATTATTGTGCCAAGTTTCAAAGAGCTAGCACAAACCGTGTTTGATTTAGAGTTCCAACTACATGTATCCATATAGGAGAAAACAGAGTGAAACCTAATCATGAAAACGGTTACTGCAAAGGAACGTTTTTACCGAGAAGAACGAAATTTAGTGAGCCAAGTGGGATTCGTGTACTGATCACTACATGCAAGTATCATCTAGATTGGGTGAAAAATTGTTTGCTGAGATTTCAGGAAACTCGTAGTTTTTTGGAAGCTTTGCAACCCCTTTCAATGAAAGGGATTCTCGTCAGTCTCTGCTTGGGGCTACTTCAATAGCACACAAACCCTAGCGATAGATCATAAAACAACATTATTGTGCCAAGTTTCAAAGAGCTAGCACAAACCTTGTTTGATTTAGAGTTCCAACTACATGTATCTATATAGGAGAAAACAGAGTGAAACCTAAATATGAAAACGATTACTGCAAAGGAACGGTTTAACCTAGAAGAACGAAATTTGGTGAGCCAAGTGGATTGGTGTACTGATCATTAAATGGAAGTATCATCAAGATTGGGTGAAAAAATGTTTGCTGAGATTTCAGGAAACGCGCAGTTTTTTGGAAGCCTGGCAACCCCTTTCAATGAAAGGGATTCTCGTCAGTCTCTGCTTGGGGCTACTTCAATAGCACACAAACCTTAGCGATAGAACTTGGAACTACATTATTGTGCCAAGTTTCAAAGAGATCGCACAAACCGTGTTTGATTTTAGAGTTCCAACTACATGTATCCATATAGGAGAAAACAGAGTGAAACCTAAACATGAAAACGGTTACTGCAAAGGAACGGTTTAACCTAGAAGAACGAAATTTGGTGAGCCAAGTGGGATTCGTGTACTGATCACTACCTGCAAGTATCATCAAGATTGGGTGAAAAAATGTTTGCTGAGATTTCAGGAAACTCGTAGTTTTTTGGAAGCTTGATAACCCTTTCAATGAGAGGGATTCTCGTCAGTCTCTGCTTGGGGCTACTTCAAAAGCACACAAATTATAGCGACAGAACTTGGGCTACAAT
>NW_027552818.1:0-55935 GCF_045843805.1 Urocitellus parryii | reverse complement strand
AAAGGGTTGCAAGGCTTCCAAAAAACTGCGAGTTTCCTGAAATCCAGCATACTTTGTTTCACCCAGTCTTGGATGATACTTCCATTGAATGAGCAGTACACCCAATTCCCCTTGGCTCACCAAATTTTCGTTCTTCTAGGTTAAACCGTTCCTTTGCAGTAACCGTTTTCATGTTTAGGTTTCACTCTGTTTTCTCCTATATGGATACATGTAGTTGGAACTCTAAATCAAACACGGTTTGTGCTAGCTCTTTGAAACTTGGCACAATAATGTAGTTCCAAGTTCTATCGCTATGGTTTGTGTGCTATTGAAGTAGCCCCAAGCAGAGACTGACGAGAATCCCTTTCATTGAAAGGGGTTGTCAAGCTTCCAAAAAACTACGAGTTTCCTGAAATCTCAGCAAACATTTTTTCACCCAATCTTGATGATACTTCCATTTAATGATCAGTACACCAATCCCACTTGGCTCACCAAATTTCGTTCTTCTAGGTTATAACCGTTCCTTTGCAGTAACCGTTTTCATGTTTAGGTTTCACTCTGTTTTCTCCTATATAGATACATGTAGTTGGAACTCTAAATCAAACACGGTTTGTGCTAGCTCTTTGAAACTTGGCACAATAATGTAGTTCCAAGTTCTATCGCTATGGTTTGTGTGCTATTGAAGTAGCCCCAAGCAGAGACTGACGAGAATCCCTTTCATTGAAAGGGGTTGCCAAGCTTCCAAAAAACTGCGAGTTTCCTGAAATCTCAGCAAACATTTTTTCACCCAATCTTGATGATACTTGCAGGTAGTGATCAGTACACGAATCCCACTTGGCTCACCAAATTTCGTTCTTCTAGGTTAAACCGTTCCTTTGCAGTAACCGTTTTCATGTTTAGGTTTCACTCTGTTTTCTCCTATATGGATACATGTAGTTGGAACTCTAAATCAAACACGGTTTGTGCTAGCTCTTTGAAACTTGGCACAATAATGTAGTTCCAAGTTCTATCGCTATGGTTTGTATGCTATTGAAGTAGCCCCAAGCAGAGACTGAGGAGAATCCCTTTCATTGAAAGGGGTTGCCAAGCTTCCAAAAAACTACGAGTTTCCTGAAATCTCAGCAAACATATTTTCACCCAATCTTGATGATACTTCCATTTAATGATCAGTACACCAATCCCACTTGGCTCACCAAATTTCGTTCTTCTAGGTTAAACCGTTCCTTTGCAGTAACTGTTTTCATGTTTAGGTTTCACTCTGTTTTCTCCTATATGGATACATGTAGTTGGCACTCTAAATCAAACACGGTTTGTGCTAGCTCTTTGAAACTTGGCACAATAATGTAGTTCCAAGTTCTATCGCTATGGTTTGTGTGCTATTGAAGTAGCCCCAAGCAGAGACTGATGAGAATCCCTTTCATTGAAAGGGGTTGCCAAGCTTCCAAAAACCTACGAGTTTCCTGAAATCTCAGCAAACATTTTTTCACCCAATCTTGATGATACTTGCAGGTAGTGATCAGTACACGAATCTCACTTGGCTCACTAAATTTCGTTCTTCTAGGTTAAACCGTTCCTTTGCAGTAACCGTTTTCATGTTTAGGTTTCACTCTGTTTTCTCCTATATGGATACATGTAGTTGGAACTCTAAATCAAACATGGTTTGTGCTAGCTCCTTGAAACTTGGCACAAGAATGTAGTTCCAAGTTCTATCGCTATGGTTTGTGTGCTATTGAAGTAGCCCCAAGCAGAGACTGACGAGAATCCCATTCATTGAAAGGGGTTATCAAGGTTCCAAAAAACTACGTGTTTCCTGAAATCTCAGCAAACATTTTTTCACCCAATCTTGATGATACTTGCAGGTAGTGATCAGTACACGAATCCCAGTTGGCTCACCAAATTTCGTTCTTCTAGGTTAAACCGTTCCTTTGCAGTAACCGTTTTCATGTTTAGGTTTCACTCTGTTTTCTCCTATATGGATACATGTAGTTGGAACTCTAAATCAAACACGGTTTGTGCTAGCTCTTTGAAACTTGGCACACTAATGTAGTTCCAAGTTCTATCGCTATGGTTTGTGTGCTATTGAAGTAGCCCCAAGCAGAGACTGAAGACAATCCCTTTCATTGAAAGGGGTTGCCAAGCTTCCAAAAAACTACGAGTTTCCTGAAATCTCAGCAAACATTTTTTCACCGAATCTTGATGATACTTCCATTTAATGATCAGTACACCAATCCCACTTGGCTCACCAAATTACGTTCTTCTAGGTTAAACCGTTCCTTTGCAGTAACCGTTTTCATGTTTAGGTTTCACTCTGTTTTCTCCTATATGGATACATGTAGTTGGAACTCTAAGTCAAACACGGTTTGTGCTAGCTCTTTGAAACTTGGCACAATAATGTAGTTCCAAGTTCTATCGCTATGGTTTGTGTGCTATTGAAGTAGCCCCAAGCAGAGACTGACGAGAATCCCTTTCTTGGAGAGGGGTTGCCAGGCTTCCAAAAAACTGCGAGTTTCCTGAAATCTCAGCAAACATTTTTTCACCCAGTCTTGATGATACTTCCATTTAATGATCAGTACACCAATCCCCCTTGGCTCACTAAATTTCGTTCTTCTAGGTTAAACCGTTCCTTTGCAGTAACCGTTTTCATGTTTAGGTTTCACTCTGTTTTCTCCTATATGGATACATGTAGTTGGAACTCTAAATCAAACACGGTTTGTGCTAGCTCTTTGAAACTTGGCACAAGAATGTAGTTCCAAGTTCTATCGCTATGGTTTGTGTGCTATTGAAGTAGCCCCAAGCAGAGACTGACGAGAATCCCTTTCATTGAAAGGGGTTATCAAGGTTCCAAAAAACTACGAGTTTCTTGAAATCTCAGCTAACATTTTTTCACCCAATCTTGATGATACTTCCATTTAATGATCAGTACACCAATCCCACTTGGCTCACCAAATTTCGTTCTTCTAGGTTAAACCGTTCCTTTGCAGTAACCGTTTTCATGTTTAGGTTTCACTCTGTTTTCTCCTATATGGATACATGTAGTTGGAACTCTAAATCAAACACGGTTTGTGCTAGCTCTTTGAAACTGGGCACAATAATGTAGTTCCAAGTTCTGTCGCTATGATTTGTGTGCTTTTGAAGTAGCCCCAAGCAGAGAAAGACGAGAATCCCTTTCATTGAAAGGGGTTATCAAGCTTCCAAAAAACTACGAGTTTCCTGAAATCTAGCAAACATTTTTTCATCCAATCTTGATGATACTTGCAGGTAGTGATCAGTACACGAATCCCACTTGGCTCACCAAATTTCGTTCTTCTAGGTTAAACCGTTCCTTTGCAGTAACCGTTTTCATGTTTAGGTTTCACTCTGTTTTCTCCTATATGGATACATGTAGTTGGAACTCTAAATCAAACACGGTTTGTGCTAGCTCTTTGAAACTTGGCACAATAATGTAGTTCCAAGTTCTATCGCTATGGTTTGTGTGCTATTGAAGTAGACCCAAGCAGAGACTGACGAGAATCCCTTTCATTGAAAGGGGTTGCCAAGCTTCCAAAAAACTACGAGGTTCCTGAAATCTCAGCAAACATTTTTTCACCCAATCTTGATGATACTTCCATTTAATGATCAGTACACCAATCCCACTTGGCTCACCAAATTTCGTTCTTCTAGGTTAAACCGTTCCTTTGCAGTAACCGTTTTCATGTTTAGGTTTCACTCTGTTTTCTCCTATATGGATACATGTAGTTGGAACTCTAAATCAAACACGGTTTGTGCTAGCTCTTTGAAACTTGGCACAATAATGTAGTTCCAAGTTCTGTCGCTATGATTTGTGTGATTTTGAAGTAGCCCCAAGCAGAGAAATACGAGAATCCCTTTCATTGAAAGGCGTTATCAAGTTTCCAAAAAACTACGAGTTTCCTGAAATCTAGCAAACATTTTTTCACCCACTCTTGATGATACTTGCAGGTAGTGATCAGTACACGAATCCCACTTGGCTCACCAAATGTCGTTCTTCTAGGTTAAACCGTTCCTTTGCAGTAACCGTTTTCATGTTTAGGTTTCACTCTGTTTTCTCCTATATGGATACATGTAGTTGGAACTCTAAATCAAACACGGTTTGTGCTAGCTCTTTGAAACTTGGCACAATAATGTAGTTCCAAGTTCTATCACTATGGTTTGTGTGCTATTGAAGTAGCCCCAATCAGAGACTGACGAGAATCCCTTTCATTGAAAGGGGTTGCCAAGCTTCCAAAAAACTACGAGTTTCCTGAAATCTCAGCAAACATTTTTTCACCGAATCTTGATGATACTTCCATTTAATGATCAGTACACCAATCCCAATTGGCTCACCAAATTACGTTCTTCTAGGTTAAACCGTTCCTTTGCAGTAACCGTTTTCATGTTTAGGTTTCACTCTGTTTTCTCCTATATGGATACATGTAGTTGGAACTCTAAGTCAAACACGGTTTGTGCTAGCTCTTTGAAACTTGGGACAATAATGTAGTTCCAAGTTCTATCGCTATGGTTTGTGTGCTATTGAAGTAGCCCCAAGCAGAGACTGATGAGAATCCCTTTCATGGAAAGGGTTTGCCAGGCTTCCAAAAAACTGCGAGTTTCCTGAAATCTCAGCAAACATTTTTTCACCCAGTCTTGATGATACTTCCATTGAATGATCAGTACACCAATCCCCCTTGGCTCACCAAATTTCGTTCTTCTAGGTTAAACCGTTCCTTTGCAGTAATCGTTTTAGATATTTAGGTTTCACTCTGTTTTCTCCTATATAGATACATGTAGTTGGAACTCTAAATCAAACACGGTTTGTGCTAGCTCTTTGAAACTTGGCACAATAATGTAGTTTCAAGTTCTATCGCTAGGGTTTGTGTGCTATTGAAGTAGCCCCAAGCAGAGACTGACGAGAATCCCTTTCATTGAAAGGGGTTGCCAAGCTTCCAAACAACTACGAGTTTCCAGAAATCTCAGCAAACATTTTTTCACCCAATCTTGATGATACTTCCATTTAATGATCAGTACACCAATCCCACTTGGCTCACCAAATTTCGTTCTTCTAGGTTAAACCGTTCCTTTGCAGTAACCGTTTTCATGTTTAGGTTTCACTCTGTTTTCTCCTATACGGATACATGTAGTTGGAACTCTAAATCAAACACGGTTTGTGCTAGCTCTTTGAAACTTGGCACAATAATATGCTTCCAAGTTCTATCGCTATGGTTTGTGTGCAATTGAAGTAGCCCCAAGCAGAGACTGACGAGAATCCCTTTCATTGAAAGGGGTTGTCAAGCTTTCAAAAAACTACGAGTTTCCTGAAATCTCAGCAAACATTTTTTCACCCAATCTTGATGATACTTCCATTTAATGGTCAGTACACCAATCCCACTTGGCTCACCAAATTTCGTTCTTCTAGGTTAAAACGTTCCTTTGCAATAACCGTTTTCATGTTTAGGTTTCACTGTTTTCTCCTATATAGATACATGTAGTTGGAACTCTAAATCAAACACGGTTTGTGCTAGCTCTTTGAAACTTGGCACAATAATGTAGTTCCAAGTTCTATCGCTATGGTTTGTGTGCTATTGAAGTAGCCCCAAGCAGAGACTGACGAGAATCCCTTTCATTGAAAGGGGTTGCCAAGCTTCCAAAAAACTGCGAGTTTCCTGAAATCTCAGCAAACATTTTTTCACCCAATCTTGATGATACTTGCAGGTAGTGATCAGTACACGAATCCCACTTGGCTCACCAAATTTCGTTCTTCTAGGTTAAACCGTTCCTTTGCAGTAACCGTTTTCATGTTTAGGTTTCACTCTGTTTTCTCCTATATGGATACATGTAGTTGGAACTCTAAATCAAACACGGTTTGTGCTAGCTCTTTGAAACTTGGCACAATAATGTAGTTCCAAGTTCTATCGCTATGGTTTGTATGCTATTGGAAGTAGCCCCAAGCAGAGACTGACGAGAATCCCTTTCATTGAAAGGGGTTGCCAAGCTTCCAAAAAACTACGAGTTTCCTGAAATCTCAGCAAACATATTTTCACCCAATCTTGATGATACTTCCATTTAATGATCAGTACACCAATCCCACTTGGCTCACCAAATTTCGTTCTTCTAGGTTAAACCGTTCCTTTGCAGTAACTGTTTTCATGTTTAGGTTTCACTCTGTTTTCTCCTATATGGATACATGTAGTTGGCACTCTAAATCAAACACGGTTTGTGCTAGCTCTTTGAAACTTGGCACAATAATGTAGTTCCAAGTTCTATCGCTATGGTTTGTGTGCTATTGAAGTAGCCCCAAGCAGAGACTGATGAGAATCCCTTTCATTGAAAGGGGTTGCCAAGCTTCCAAAAACCTACGAGTTTCCTGAAATCTCAGCAAACATTTTTTCACCCAATCTTGATGATACTTGCAGGTAGTGATCAGTACACGAATCTCACTTGGCTCACTAAATTTCGTTCTTCTAGGTTAAACCGTTCCTTTGCAGTAACCGTTTTCATGTTTGGTTTCACTCTGTTTTCTCCTATATGGATACATGTATTTGGAACTCTAAATCAAACATGGTTTGTGCTAGCTCCTTGAAACTTGGCACAAGAAATGTAGTTCCAAGTTCTATCGCTATGGTTTGTGTGCTATTGAAGTAGCCCCAAGCAGAGACTGACGAGAATCCCATTCATTGAAAGGGGTTATCAAGGTTCCAAAAAACTACGTGTTTCCTGAAATCTCAGCAAACATTTTTTCACCCAATCTTGATGATACTTGCAGGTAGTGATCAGTACACGAATCCCAGTTGGCTCACCAAATTTCGTTCTTCTAGGTTAAACCGTTCCTTTGCAGTAACCGTTTTCATGTTTAGGTTTCACTCTGTTTTCTCCTATATGGATACATGTAGTTGGAACTCTAAATCAAACACGGTTTGTGCTAGCTCTTTGAAACTTGGCACACTAATGTAGTTCCAAGTTCTATCGCTATGGTTTGTGTGCTATTGAAGTAGCCCCAAGCAGAGACTGAAGACAATCCCTTTCATTGAAAGGGGTTGCCAAGCTTCCAAAAAACTACGAGTTTCCTGAAATCTCAGCAAACATTTTTTCACCGAATCTTGATGATACTTCCATTTAATGATCAGTACACCAATCCCACTTGGCTCACCAAATTACGTTCTTCTAGGTTAAACCGTTCCTTTGTAGTAACCGTTTTCATGTTTAGGTTTCACTCTGTTTTCTCCTATATGGATACATGTAGTTGGAACTCTAAGTCAAACACGGTTTGTGCTAGCTCTTTGAAACTTGGCACAATAATGTAGTTCCAAGTTCTATCGCTATGGTTTGTGTGCTATTGAAGTAGCCCCAAGCAGAGACTGACGAGAATCCCTTTCTTGGGAGAGGGGTTGCCAGGCTTCCAAAAAACTGCGAGTTTCCTGAAATCTCAGCAAACATTTTTTCACCCAGTCTTGATGATACTTCCATTTAATGATCAGTACACCAATCCCCCTTGGCTCACCAAATTACGTTCTTCTAGGTTAAACCGTTCCTTTGCAGTAATCGTTTTCATATTTAGGTTTCACTCTGTTTTCTCCTATATAGATACATGTAGTTGGAACTCTAAATCAAACACGGTTTGTGCTAGCTCCTTGAAACTTGGCACAATAATGTAGTTTCAACTTCTATCGCTAGGGTTTGTGTGCTATTGAAGTAGCCCCAAGCAGAGACTGACGAGAATCCCTTTCATTGAAAGGGGTTGCCAAGCTTCCAAAAAACTACGAGTTTCCAGAAATCTCAGCAAACATTTTTTCACCCAATCTTGATGATACTTCCATTTAATGATCAGTACTCCAATCCCACTTGGCTCACCAAATTTCTTTCTTCTAGGTTAAAACGTTCCTTTGCAGTAACCGTTTTCATGTTTAGGTTTCACTCTGTTTTCTCCTATATAGATACATGTAGTTGGAACTCTAAATCAAACACGGTTTGTGCTAGCTCTTTGAAACTTGGCACAATAATGTAGTTCCAAGTTCTATCACTATGGTTTGTGTGCTATTGAAGTAGCCCCAAGCAGAGACTGACGAGAATCCCTTTCATTGAAAGGGGTTGTCAAGCTTCCAAAAAACTACGAGTTTCCTGAAATCTCAGCAAACATTTTTTCACCCAATCTTGATGATACTTCCATTTAATGGTCAGTACACCAATCTCCCACTTGGCTCACCAAATTTCGTTCTTCTAGGTTAAACCGTTCCTTTGCAGTAACCGTTTTCATATTTAGGTTTCACTCTGTTTTCCTCCTATATGGATACATGTAGTTGGAACTCTAAATCAAACACGGTTTGTGCTAGCTCTTTGAAACTTGGCACAAGAATGTAGTTCCAAGTTCTATCGCTATGGTTTGTGTGCTATTGAAGTAGCCCCAAGCAGAGACTGACGACAATCCCTTTCATTGAAAGGGGTTGCCAAGCTTCCAAAAAACTACGAGTTTCCTGAAATCTCAGCAAAATTTTTTCACCCAATCTTGATGATACTTCCATTTAATGATCAGTACACCAATCCCACTTTGCTCACCAAATTTCGTTCTTCTAGGTTAAACCGTTCCTTTGCAGTAACTGTTTTCATGTTTAGGTTTCACTCTGTTTTCTCCTATATGGATACATGTAGTTGGCACTCTAAATCAAACACGGTTTGTTTCAGCTCTTTGAAACTTGGCACAACAATGTAGTTCCAAGTTCTATCGCTATGGTTTGTGTGCTATTGAAGTAGCCCCAAGCAGAGACTGATGAGAATCCCTTTCATTGAAAGGGGTTGCCAAGCTTCCAAAAAACTACGAGTTTCCTGAAATCTCAGCAAACATTTTTTCACCCAATCTTGATGATACTTGCAGGTAGTGATCAGTACACGAATCACACTTGGCTCACTAAATTTCGTTCTTCTAGGTTAAACCGTTCCTTTGCAGTAACCGTTTTCATGTTTAGGTTTCACTCTGTTTTCTCCTATATGGATACATGTAGTTGGAACTCTAAATCAAACACGGTTTGTGCTAGCTCTTTGAAACTTGGCACAAGAATGTAGTTCCAAGTTCTATCGCTATGGTTTGTGTGCTATTGAAGTAGCCCCAAGCAGAGACTGACGAGAATCCCTTTCATTGAAAGGGGTTATCAAGGTTCCAAAAAACTACGAGTTTCCTGAAATCTCAGCTAACATTTTTTCACCCAATCTTGATGATACTTCCATTTAATGATCAGTACACCAATCCCACTTGGCTCACCAAATTCGTTCTTCTAGGTTAAACCGTTCCTTTGCAGTAACCGTTTTCATGTTTAGGTTTCACTCTGTTTTCTCCTATATGGATACATGTAGTTGGAACTCTAAATCAAACACGGTTTGTGCTAGCTCTTTGAAACTGGGCACAATAATGTAGTTCCAAGTTCTGTCGCTATGATTTGTGTGCTTTTGAAGTAGCCCCAAGCAGAGAAAGACGAGAATCCCTTTCATTGAAAGGGGTTATCAAGCTTCCAAAAAACTACGAGTTTCCCTGAAATCTAGCAAACATTTTTTCACCCAATCTTGATGATACTTGCAGGTAGTGATCAGTACACGAATCCCACTTGGCTCACCAAATTTCGTTCTTCTAGGTTAACCGTTCCTTTGCAGTAACCGTTTTCATGTTTAGGTTTCACTCTGTTTTCTCCTGTATGGATACATGTAGTTGGAACTCTAAATCAAACACGGTTTGTGCTAGCTCTTGAAACTTGGCACAATAATGTAGTTCCAAGTTCTATCGCTATGGTTTGTGTGCTATTGAAGTAGACCCAAGCAGAGACTGACGAGAATCCCTTTCATTGAAAGGGGTTGCCAAGCTTCCAAAAAACTACGAGGTTCCTGAAATCTCAGCAAACATTTTTTTAACCCAATCTTGATGATACTTCCATTTAATGATCAGTACACCAATCCCACTTGGCTCACCAAATTTCGTTCTTCTAGGTTAAACCGTTCCTTTGCAGTAACCGTTTTCATGTTTAGGTTTCACTCTGTTTTCTCCTATATGGATACATGTAGTTGGAACTCTAAGTCAAACACGGTTTGTGCTAGCTCTTTGAAACTTGGCACAATAATGTAGTTTCAAGTTCTATCGCTAGGGTTTGTGTGCTATTGAAGTAGCCCCAAGCAGAGACTGACGAGAATCCCTTTCATTGAAAGGGGTTGCCAAGCTTCCAAACAACTACGATTTTCAGAAATCTCAGCAAACATTTTTTCACCCAATCTTGATGATACTTCCATTTAATGATCAGTACACCCAATCCCACTTGGCTCACCAAATTTCGTTCTTCTAGGTTAAACCGTTCCTTTGCAGTAACCGTTTTCATGTTTAGGTTTCACTCTGTTTTCTCCTATACGGATACATGTAGTTGGAACTCTAAATCAAACACGGTTTGTGCTAGCTCTTTGAACTTGGCACAATAATATACTTCCAAGTTCTATCGCTATGGTTTGTGTGCAATTGAAGTAGCCCCAAGCAGAGACTGACGAGAATCCCTTTCATTGAAAGGGGTTGTCAAGCTTTCAAAAAACTACGAGTTTCCTGAAATCTCAGCAAACATTTTTTCACCCAATCTTGATGATACTTCCATTTAATGGTCAGTACACCAATCCCACTTGGCTCACCAAATTTCGTTCTTCTAGGTTAAAACGTTCCTTTGCAGTAACCGTTTTCATGTTTAGGTTTCACTATTTTCTCCTATATAGATACATGTAGTTGGAACTCTAAATCAAACACGGTTTGTGCTAGCTCTTTGAAACTTGGCACAATAATGTAGTTCCAAGTTCTATCGCTATGGTTTGTGTGCTATTGAAGTAGCCCCAAGCAGAGACTGACGAGAATCCCTTTCATTGAAAGGGGTTGCCAAGCTTCCAAAAAACTGCGAGTTTCCTGAAATCTCAGCAAACATTTTTTCACCCAATCTTGATGATACTTGCAGGTAGTGATCAGTACACGAATCCCACTTGCTCACCAAATTTCGTTCTTCTAGGTTAAACCGTTCCTTTGCAGTAACCGTTTTCATGTTTAGGTTTCACTCTGTTTTCTCCTATATGGATACATGTAGTTGGAACTCTAAATCAAACACGGTTTGTGCTAGCTCTTTGAAACTTGGCACAATAATGTAGTTCCAAGTTCTATCGCTATGGTTTGTATGCTATTGAAGTAGCCCCAAGCAGAGACTGACGAGAATCCTTTCATTGAAAGGGGTTGCCAAGCTTCCAAAAAACTAGGAGTTTCCCTGAAATCTCAGCAAACATTTTTTTAACCCAATCTTGATGATACTTCCATTTAATGATCAGTACACCAATCCCACTTGGCTCACCAAATTTCGTTCTTCTAGGTTAAACCGTTCCTTTGCAGTAACTGTTTTCATGTTTAGGTTTCACTCTGTTTTCTCCTATATGGATACATGTAGTTGGCACTCTAAATCAAACACGGTTTGTGCTAGCTCTTTGAAACTTGGCACAATAATGTAGTTCCAAGTTCTATCGCTATGTTTGTGTGCTATTGAAGTAGCCCCAAGCAGAGACTGATGAGAATCCCTTTCATTGAAAGGGGTTGCCAAGCTTCCAAAAACCTACGAGTTTCCTGAAATCTCAGCAAACATTTTTTCACCCAATCTTGATGATACTTGCAGGTAGTGATCAGTACACGAATCTCACTTGGCTCACTAAATTTCGTTCTTCTAGGTTAAACCGTTCCTTTGCAGTAACCGTTTTCATGTTTAGGTTTCACTCTGTTTTCTCCTATATGGTACATGTAGTTGGAACTCTAAATCAAACATGGTTTGTGCTAGCTCCTTGAAACTTGGCACAAGAATGTAGTTCCAAGTTCTATCGCTATGGTTTGTGTGCTATTGAAGTAGCCCCAAGCAGAGACTGACGAGAATCCCATTCATTGAAGCGGTTATCAAGGTTCCAAAAAACTACGAGTTTCCTGAAATCTCAGCAAACATTTTTTCACCCAATCTTGATGATACTTGCAGGTAGTGATCAGTACACGAATCCCAGTTGGCTCACCAAATTTCGTTCTTCTAGGTTAAACCGTTCCTTTTCAGTAACGTTTTCATGTTTAGGTTTCACTCTGTTTTCTCCTATATGGATACATGTAGTTGGAACTCTAAATCAAACACGGTTTGTGCTAGCTCTTTGAACTTGGCACACTAATGTAGTTCCAAGTTCTATCGCTATGGTTTGTGTGCTATTGAAGTAGCCCCAAGCAGAGACTGACGAGAATCCCTTTCATTGAAAGGGGTTGCCAAGCTTCCAAAAACTACGAGTTTCCTGAAATCTCAGCAAACATTTTTTCACCGAATCTTGATGATACTTCCATTTAATGATCAGTACACAATCCCACTTGGCTCACCAAATTACGTTCTTCTAGGTTATACCGTTCCTTTGCAGTAACCGTTTTCATGTTTAGGTTTCACTCTGTTTTCTCCTATATGGATACATGTAGTTGGAACTCTAAGTCAAACACGGTTTGTGCTAGCTCTTTGAAACTTGGCACAATAATGTAGTTCCAAGTTCTATCGCTATGGTTTGTGTGCTATTGAAGTAGCCCCAAGCAGAGACTGACGAGAATCCCTTTCATGAAAGGGGTTGCCAGGCTTCCAAAAAAACTGCGAGTTTCCTGAAATCTCAGCAAACATTTTTTCACCCAGTCTTGATGATACTTCCATTTAATGATCAGTACACCAATCCCCCTTGGCTCACCAAATTTCGTTCTTCTAGGTTAAACCGTTCCTTTGCAGTAATCGTTTTCATATTTAGGTTTCACTCTGTTTTCTCCTATATAGATACATGTAGTTGGAACTCTAAATCAAACACGGTTTGTGCTAGCTCCTTGAAACTTGGCACAATAATGTAGTTTCAACTTCTATCGCTAGGGTTTGTGTGCTATTGAAGTAGCCCCAAGCAGAGACTGACGAGAATCCCTTTCATTGAAAGGGGTTGCCAAGCTTCCAAAAACTACGAGTTTCCAGAAATCTCAGCAAACATTTTTTCACCCAATCTTCATGATACTTCCATTTAATGATCAGTACACCAATCCCACTTGGCTCACCAAATTTCGTTCTTCTAGGTTAAACCGTTCCTTTGCAGTAACCGTTTTCATGTTTAGGTTTCACTCTGTTTTCTCCTATATGGATACATGTAGTTGGAACTCTAAATCAAACACGGTTTGTGCTAGCTCTTTGAAACTTGGCACAATAATATAGTTCCAAGTTCTATCGCTATGGTTTGTTTGCATTGAAGTAGCCCCAAGCAGAGACTGACGAGAATCCCTTTCATTGAAAGGGGTTGTCAAGCTTCCAAAAAACTACGAGTTTCCTGAAATCTCAGCAAACATTTTTCACCCAATCTTGATGATACTTCCATTTAATGGTCAGTACACCAATCCCACTTGGCTCACCAAATTTCGTTCTTCTAGGTTAAAACGTTCCTTTGCAGTAACCGTTTTCATGTTTAGGTTTCACTCTGTTTTCTCCTATATAGATACATGTAGTTGGAACTCTAAATCAAACACGGTTTGTGCTAGCTCTTTGAAACATGGCACAATAATGTAGTTCCAAGTTCTATCGCTATGGTTTGTGTGCTATTGAAGTAGCCCCAAGCAGAGACTGACGAGAATCCATTTCATTGAAAGGGGTTGCCAAGCTTCCAGAAAACTACAAGTTTCCTGAAATCTCAGGAAACATTTTTTCACCCAATCTTGATGATACTTGCAGGTAGTGATCAGTACATGAATCCCACTTGGCTCACCAAATTTCGTTCTTCTAGGTTAAACCGTTCCTTTGCAGTAACCGTTTTCATGTTTAGGTTTCACTCTGTTTTCTCCTATATGATACATGTAGTTGGAACTCTAAATCAAACACGGTTTGTGCTAGCTCTTTGAAACTTGGCACAATAATGTAGTTCCAAGTTCTATCGCTATGGTTTGTGTGCTATTGAAGTACCCCCAAGCAGACACTGACGAGAACCCCTTTCATTGAAAGGGGTTGCCAAGCTTCCAAAAAACTACGAGTTTCCTGAAATCTCAGCAAACATTTTTTCACCCAATCTTGATGATACTTCCATTTAATGATCAGTACACCAATCCCACTTGGCTCACTATATTTCGTTCTTCTAGGTTAAACATTTCTTTGCAGTAACCGTTTTCATGTTTAGGTTTCACTCTGTTTTCTCCTATATGGATACATGTAGTTTGGAACTCTAAATCAAACACGGTTTGTGCTAGCTCTTTGAAACTTGGCACAATAATGTAGTTCCAAGTTCTATCGCTATGGTTTGTGTTCTATTGAAGTAGCCCCAAGCAGAGACTGACGAGAATCCCTTTCTGGAAAGGGGTTGCCAGGCTTCCAAAAAACTGCGAGTTTCCTGAAATCTCAGCAAACATTTTTTCACCCAGTCTTGATGATACTTCCATTTATGATTAGTAACACCAATCCCACTTGGCTCACCAAATTACGTTCTTCTAGTTAAACCGTTCCCTTTGCAGTAACCGTTTTCATGTTTAGGTTTCACTCTGTTTTCTCCTATATGGATACATGTAGTTGGAACTCTAAGTCAAACACGGTTTGTGCTAGCTCTTTGAAACTTGGCACAATAATGTAGTTCCAAGTTCTATCGCTATGGTTTGTGTGCTATTGAAGTAGCCCCAAGCAGAGACTGACGAGAATCCCTTTCATGGAAAGGGGTGCCAGGCTTCCAAAAAACTGCGAGTTTCCTGAAATCTCAGCAAACATTTTTTCACCCAGTCTTGATGATACTTCCATTTAATGATCAGTACACCAATCCCCCATGGCTCACCAAATTTCGTTCTTCTAGGTTAAACCGTTCCTTTGCAGTAATCGTTTTCATATTTAGGTTTCACTCTGTTTTCTCCTATATAGATACATGTATGTTGGAAACTCTAAATCAAACACGGTTTGTGCTAGCTCTTTGAAACTTGGCAAAATAATGTAGTTTCAACTTCTATCGCTATGGTTTGTGTGCTATTGAAGTAGCCCCAAGCAGAGACTGACGAGAATCCCTTTCATTGAAAGGGGTTGCCAAGCTTCCAAAAAACTACGAGTTTCCAGAAATCTCAGCAAACATTTTTTCACCAATCTTGATGATACTTCCATTTATGATCAGTACACCAATCCCACTTGGCTCACCAATTTCGTTCTTCTAGGTAAACCGTTCCTTTGCAGTAACCGTTTTCATGTTTAGGTTTCACTCTGTTTTCTCCTATATGGATACATGTAGTTGGAACTCTAAATCAAACACGGTTTGTGCTAGCACTTTGAAACTTGGCACAATAATATAGTTCCAAGTTCTATCGCTATGGTTGTGTGCAATTGAAGTAGCCCCAAGGCAGAGACTGACGAGAATCCCTTTCATTGAAAGGGGTTGTCAAGCTTCCAAAAAACTACGAGTTTCCTGAAATCTCAGCAAACATTTTTCACCCAATCTTGATGATACTTCCATTTAATGGTCAGTACACCAATCCCACTTGGCTCACCAAATTTCGTTCTTCTAGGTTAAAACCGTTCCTTTGCAGTAACCGTTTTCATGTTTAGGTTTCACTCTGTTTTCTCCTATATAGATACATGTAGTTGGAACTCTAAATCAAACACGGTTTGTGCTAGCTCTTTGAAACTTGGCACAATTAATGTAGTTCCAAGTCTATCGCTATGGTTTGTGTGCTATTGAAGTAGCCCCAAGCAGAGACTGACGAGAATCCCTTTCATGAAAGGGGTTGCCAGGCTTCCAAAAAACTGCGAGTTTCCTGAAATCTCAGCAAACATTTTTTCACCCAGTCTTGATGATACTTCCATTTAATGATCAGTACACCAATCCCCTTGGCTCACCAAATTTCGTTCTTCTAGGTTAAACCGTTCCTTTGCAGTATCGTTTTCATATTTAGGTTCACTCTGTTTTCTCCTATATAGATACATGTAGTTGGAACTCTAAATCAAACACGGTTTGTGCTAGCTCTTTGAAACTTGGCACAATAATGTAGTTTCAACTTCTATCGCTATGGTTTGTGTGCTATTGAAGTAGCCCCAAGCAGAGACTGACGAGAATCCCTTTCATTGAAGGGGTTGCCAAGCTTCCAAAAAACTACGAGTTTCCAGAAATCTCAGCAAACATTTTTTCACCCAATCTTGATGATACTTCCATTTAATGATCAGTACACCAATCCCACTTGGCTCACCAAATTTCGTTCTTCTAGGTTAAACCGTTCCTTTGCAGTAACCGTTTTCATGTTTAGGTTTCACTCTGTTTTCTCCTATATGGATACATGTAGTTGGAACTCTAAATCAAACACGGTTTGTGCTAGCACTTTGAAACTTGGCACAATAATATAGTTCCAAGTTCTATCGCTATGGTTTGTGTGCAATTGAAGTAGCCCCAAGCAGAGACTGACGAGAATCCCTTTCATTGAAAGGGGTTGTCAAGCTTCCAAAAACTACGAGTTTCCTGAAATCTCAGCAAACATTTTTTCACCCAATCTTGATGATACTTCCATTTAATGGTCAGTACACCAATCCCACTTGGCTCACCAAATTTCGTTCTTCTAGGTTAAAACGTTCCTTTGCAGTAACCGTTTTCATGTTTAGGTTTCACTCTGTTTTCTCCTATATAGATACATGTAGTTGGAACTCTAAATCAAACACGGTTTGTGCTAGCTCTTTGAACTTGGCACAATAATGTAGTTCCAAGTTTCTATCGCTATGGTTTGTGTGCTATTGAAGTAGCCCCAAGCAGAGACTGACGAGAATCCCTTTCATTGAAAGGGGTTGCCAAGCTTCCAAAAAACTACGAGTTTCCTGAAATCTCAGGAAACATTTTTTCACCCAATCTTGATGATACTTGCAGGTTGTGATCAGTACATGAATCCCACTTGGCTCACCAATTTCGTTCTTCTAGGTTAAACCGTTCCTTTGCAGTAACCGTTTTCATGTTTAGGTTTCACTCTGTTTTCTCCTATATGGATACATGTAGTTGGAACTCTAAATCAAACACGGTTTGTGCTAGCTCGTTGAAACTTGGCACAATAATGTAGTTCCAAGTTCTATCGCTATGGTTTGTGTGCTATTGAAGTTAGCCCCAATCAGAGACTGACGAGAATCCCTTTCATGGAAAGGGGTTGCCAGGCTTCCAAAAAACTGCGAGTTTCCTGAAATCTCAGCAAACATTTTTTCACCCAATCTTGATGATACTTCCATTTAATGATCAGTACACCAATCCCACTTGGCTCACCAAATTTCGTTCTTCTAGGTTAAACCGTTCCTTTGCAGTAATCGTTTTCATATTTAGGTTTCACTCTGTTTTCTCCTATATGGATACATGTAGTTGGAACTCTAAATCAAGCACGGTTTGTGCTAGCTCTTTGAAACTTGGCACAATAATGTAGTTCCAAGATCTATCGCTATGGTTTGTGTGCTATTGAAGTGGCCCCAAGCAGAGACTGACGAGAATCCCTTTCATTGAAAGGGGTTGCCAAGCTTCCAAAAAACTACGAGTTTCCTGAAATCTCAGGAAACATTTTTTCACCCCATCTTGATGATACTTGCAGGTAGTGATCAGTACACGAATCCCACTTGGCTCACCAAATTTCGTTCTTCTAGGTTAAACCGTTCCTTTGCAGTAACCGTTTTCATGTTTAGGTTTCACTCTGTTTTCTCCTATATGGATACATGTAGTTGGAACTCTAAATCAAACACGGTTTGTGCTAGCACTTTGAAACTTGGCACAATAATGTAGTTCCAAGTTCTATCGCTATGGTTTGTGTGCTATTGAAGTAGCCCCAAGCAGAGACTGACGAGAATCCCTTTCATAGAAAGGGGTTGCCAGGCTTCCAAAAAACTGCGAGTTTCCTGAAATCTCAGCAAACATTTTTTCACCCAATCTTGATGATACTTCCATTTAATGATCAGTACACCAATCCCACTTGGCTCACCAAATTTCGTTCTTCTAGGTTAAACCGTTCCTTTGCAGTAATCGTTTTCATATTAGGTTTCACTCTGTTTTCTCCTATATGGATACATGTAGTTGGAACTCTAAATCAAGCACGGTTTGTGCTAGCTCTTTGAAACTTGGCAAAATAATGTAGTTCCAAGATCTATCGCTATGGTTTGTGTGCTATTGAAGTGGCCCCAAGCAGAGACTGACGAGAATCCCTTTCATTGAAAGGGGTTGCCAAGCTTCCAAAAAACTACGAGTTTCCTGAAATCTCAGGAAACATTTTTTCACCCCATCTTGATGACACTTGCAGGTAGTGATCAGTACACGAATCCCACTTGGCTCACCAAATTTCGTTCTTCTAGGTTAAACCGTTCCTTTGCAGTAACCGTTTTCATGTTTAGGTTTCACTCTGTTTTCTCCTATATGGATACATGTAGTTGGAACTCTAAATCAAACACGGTTTGTGCTAGCTCTTTGAATCTTGGCACAATAATGTAGTTCCAAGTTCTATCGCTATGGTTTGTGTGCTATTGAAGTAGCCCCAAGCAGAGACTGACGAGAATCCCTTTCATTGAAAGGGGTTGCCAAGCTTCCAAAAAACTGCGAGTTTCCTGAAATCGCAGCAAACATTTTTTCACCCAATCTTGATGATACTTCCATTTAATGATCAGTACACCAATCCCACTTGGCTCACCAAATTTCGTTTTTCTAGGTTAAAACGTTCCTTTGCAATAATCGTTTTAGATATTTAGGTTTCACTCTGTTTTCTCCTATATAGATACATGTAGTTGGAACTCTAAATCAAACACGGTTTGTGCTAGCTCTTTGAAACTTGGCACAATAATGTAGTTCCAAGTTCTATCGCTAGGGTTTGTGTGCTATTGAAGTAGCCCCAATCAGAGACTGACGAGAATCCCTTTCATGGAAAGGGGTTGCCAGGCTTCCAAAAAACTGCGAGTTTCCTGAAATCTCAGCAAACATTTTTTCACCCAATCTTGATGATACTTCCATTTAATGATCAGTACACCAATCCCACTTGGCTCACCAAATTTCGTTCTTCTAGGTTAAACCGTTCCTTTGCAGTAATCGTTTTCATATTTAGGTTTCACTCTGTTTTCTCCTATATGGATACATGTAGTTGGAACTCTAAATCAAGCACGGTTTGTGCTAGCTCTTTGAAACTTGGCACAATAATGTAGTTCCAAGATCTATCGCTATGGTTTGTGTGCTATTGAAGTGGCCCCAAGCAGAGACTGACGAGAATCCCTTTCATTGAAAGGGGTTGCCAAGCTTCCAAAAAACTACGAGTTTCCTGAAATCTCAGGAAACATTTTTTCACCCCATCTTGATGATACTTGCAGGTAGTGATCAGTACACGAATCCCACTTGGCTCACCAAATTTCGTTCTTCTAGGTTAAACCGTTCCTTTGCAGTAACCGTTTTCATGTTTAGGTTTCACTCTGTTTTCTCCTATATGGATACATGTAGTTGGAACTCTAAATCAAACACGGTTTGTGCTAGCACTTTGAAACTTGGCACAATAATGTAGTTCCAAGTTCTATCGCTATGGTTTGTGTGCTATTGAAGTAGCCCCAAGCAGAGACTGACGAGAATCCCTTTCATAGAAAGGGGTTGCCAGGCTTCCAAAAAACTGCGAGTTTCCTGAAATCTCAGCAAACATTTTTTCACCCAATCTTGATGATACTTCCATTTAATGATCAGTACACCAATCCCACTTGGCTCACCAAATTTCGTTCTTCTAGGTTAAACTTTCCTTTGCAGTAATCGTTTTCATATTTAGGTTTCACTCTGTTTTCTCCTATATGGATACATGTAGTTGGAACTCTAAATCAAGCACGGTTTGTGCTAGCTCTTTGAAACTTGGCACAATAATGTAGTTCCAAGATCTATCGCTATGGTTTGTGTGCTATTGAAGTGGCCCCAAGCAGAGACTGACGAGAATCCCTTTCATTGAAAGGGGTTGCCAAGCTTCCAAAAAACTACGAGTTTCCTGAAATCTCAGGAAACATTTTTTCACCCCATCTTGATGATACTTGCAGGTAGTGATCAGTACACGAATCCCACTTGGCTCACCAAATTTCGTTCTTCTAGGTTAAACCGTTCCTTTGCAGTAACCGTTTTCATGTTTAGGTTTCACTCTGTTTTCTCCTATATGGATACATGTAGTTGGAACTCTAAATCAAACACGGTTTGTGCTAGCTCTTTGAAACTTGGCACAATAATGTAGTTCCAAGTTCTATCGCTATGGTTTGTGTGCTATTGAAGTAGCCCCAAGCAGAGACTGACGAGAATCCCTTTCATTGAAAGGGGTTGCCAAGCTTCCAAAAAACTGCGAGTTTCCTGAAATCGCAGCAAACATTTTTTCACCCAATCTTGATGATACTTCCATTTAATGATCAGTACACCAATCCCACTTGGCTCACCAAATTTCGTTTTTCTAGGTTAAAACGTTCCTTTGCAATAATCGTTTTAGATATTTAGGTTTCACTCTGTTTTCTCCTATATAGACACATGTAGTTGGAACTCTAAATCAAACACGGTTTGTGCTAGCTCTTTGAAACTTGGCACAATAATGTAGTTTCAAGTTCTATCGCTAGGGTTTGTGTGCTATTGAAGTAGCCCCAAGCAGAGACTGACGAGAATCCCTTTCATTGAAAGGGGTTGCCAAGCTTCCAAACAACTACGAGTTTCCAGAAATGTCAGCAAACATTTTTTCACCCAATCTTGATGATACTTCCATTTAATAATCAGTACACCAATCCCACTTGGCTCACCAAATTTCGTTCTTCTAGGTTAAACCGTTCCTTTGCAGTAACCGTTTTCATGTTTAGGTTTCACTCTGTTTTCTCCTATACGGATACATGTAGTTGGAACTCTAAATCAAACAGGGTTTGTGCTAGCTCTTTGAAACTTGGCACAAAAATATACTTCCAAGTTCTATCGCTATGGTTTGTGTGCAATTGAAGTAGCCCCAAGCAGAGACTGACGAGAATCCCTTTCATTGAAAGGGGTTGTCAAGCTTTCAAAAAACTACGAGTTTCCTGCAATCTCAGCAAACATTTTTTCACCCAATCTTGATGATACTTCCATTTAATGGTCAGTACACCAATCCCACTTGGCTCACCAAATTTCGTTCTTCTAGGTTAAAACGTTCCTTTGCAGTAACCGTTTTCATGTTTAGGTTTCACTGTTTTCTCCTATATAGATACATGTAGTTGGAACTCTAAATCAAACACGGTTTGTGCTAGCTCTTTGAAACTTGGCACAATAATGTAGTTCCAAGTTCTATCGCTATGGTTTGTGTGCTATTGAAGTAGCCCCAAGCAGAGACTGACGAGAATCCCTTTCATTGAAAGGGGTTGCCAAGCTTCCAAAAAACTGCGAGTTTCCTGAAATCTCAGCAAACATTTTTTCACCCAATCTTGATGATACTTGCAGGTAGTGATCAGTACACGAATCCCACTTGGCTCACCAAATTTCGTTCTTCTAGGTTAAACCGTTCCATTGCAGTAACCGTTTTCATGTTTAGGTTTCACTCTGTTTTCTCCTATATGGATACATGTAGTTGGAACTCTAAATCAAACACGGTTTGTGCTAGCTCTTTGAAACTTGGCACAATAATGTAGTTCCAAGTTCTATCGCTATGGTTTGTATGCTATTGAAGTAGCCCCAAGCAGAGACTGACGAGAATCCCTTTCATTGAAAGGGGTTGCCAAGCTTCCAAAAAACTAGGAGTTTCCTGAAATCTCAGCAAACATTTTTTTAACCCAATCTTGATGATACTTCCATTTAATGATCAGTACACCAATCCCACTTGGCTCACCAAATTTCGTTCTTCTAGGTTAAACCGTTCCTTTGCAGTAACTGTTTTCATGTTTAGGTTTCACTCTGTTTTCTCCTATATGGATACATGTAGTTGGCACTCTAAATCAAACACGGTTTGTGCTAGCTCTTTGAAACTTGGCACAATAATGTAGTTCCAAGTTCTATCGCTATGGTTTGTGTGCTATTTAAGTAGCCCCAAGCAGAGACTGATGAGAATCCCTTTCATTGAAAGGGGTTGCCAAGCTTCCAAAAACCTACGAGTTTCCTGAAATCTCAGCAAACATTTTTTCACCCAATCTTGATGATACTTGCAGGTAGTGATCAGTACACGAATCTCACTTGGCTCACTAAATTTCGTTCTTCTAGGTTAAACCGTTCCTTTGCAGTAACCGTTTTCATGTTTAGGTTTCACTCTGTTTTCTCCTATATGGTACATGTAGTTGGAACTCTAAATCAAACATGGTTTGTGCTAGCTCCTTGAAACTTGGCACAAGAATGTAGTTCCAAGTTCTATCGCTATGGTTTGTGTGCTATTGAAGTAGCCCCAAGCAGAGACTGACGAGAATCCCATTCATTGAAAGCGGTTATCAAGGTTCCAAAAAACTACGAGTTTCCTGAAATCTCAGCAAACATTTTTTCACCCAATCTTGATGATACTTGCAGGTAGTGATCAGTACACGAATCCCAGTTGGCTCACCAAATTTCGTTCTTCTAGGTTAAACCGTTCCTTTTCAGTAACCGTTTTCATGTTTAGGTTTCACTCTGTTTTCTCCTATATGGATACATGTAGTTGGAACTCTAAATCAAACACGGTTTGTGCTAGCTCTTTGAAACTTGGCACACTAATGTAGTTCCAAGTTCTATCGCTATGGTTTGTGTGCTATTGAAGTAGCCCCAAGCAGAGACCGACGAGAATCCCTTTCATTGAAAGGGGTTGCCAAGCTTCCAAAAAACTACGAGTTTCCTGAAATCTCAGCAAACATTTTTTCACCGAATCTTGATGATACTTCCATTTAATGATCAGTACACCAATCCCACTTGGCTCACCAAATTACGTTCTTCTAGGTTATACCGTTCCTTTGCAGTAACCGTTTTCATGTTTAGGTTTCACTCTGTTTTCTCCTATATGGATACATGTAGTTGGAACTCTAAGTCAAACACGGTTTGTGCTAGCTCTTTGAAACTTGGCACAATAATGTAGTTCCAAGTTCTATCGCTATGGTTTGTGTGCTATTGAAGTAGCCCCAAGCAGAGACTGACGAGAATCCCTTTCATGGAAAGGGGTTGCCAGGCTTCCAAAAACCTGCGAGTTTCCTGAAATCTCAGCAAACATTTTTTCACCCAGTCTTGATGATACTTCCATTTAATGATCAGTACACGAATCCCCCTTGGCTCACCAAATTTCGTTCTTCTAGGTTAAACCGTTCCTTTGCAGTAATCGTTTTCATATTTAGGTTTCACTCTGTTTTCTCCTATATAGATACATGTAGTTGGAACTCTAAATCAAACACGGTTTGTGCTAGCTCCTTGAAACTTGGCACAATAATGTAGTTTCAACTTCTATCGCTAGGGTTTGTGTGCTATTGAAGTAGCCCCAAGCAGAGACTGACGAGAATCCCTTTCATTGAAAGGGGTTGCCAAGCTTCCAAAAAACTACGAGTTTCCAGAAATCTCAGCAAACATTTTTTCACCCAATCTTCATGATACTTCCATTTAATGATCAGTACACCAATCCCACTTGGCTCACCAAATTTCGTTCTTCTAGGTTAAACCGTTCCTTTGCAGTAACCTTTTTCATGTTTAGGTTTCACTCTGTTTTCTCCTATATGGATACATGTAGTTGGAACTCTAAATCAAACACGGTTTGTGCTAGCTCTTTGAAACTTGGCACAATAATATAGTTCCAAGTTCTATCGCTATGGTTTGTTTGCAATTGAAGTAGCCCCAAGCAGAGACTGACGAGAATCCCTTTCATTGAAAGCGGTTGTCAAGCTTCCAAAAAACTACGAGTTTCCTGAAATCTCAGCAAACATTTTTTCACCCAATCTTGATGATACTTCCATTTAATGGTCAGTACACCAATCCCACTTGGCTCACCAAATTTCGTTCTTCTAGGTTAAAACGTTCCTTTGCAGTAACCGTTTTCATGTTTAGGTTTCACTCTGTTTTCTCCTATATAGATACATGTAGTTGGAACTCTAAATCAAACACGGTTTGTGCTAGCTCTTTGAAACATGGCACAATAATGTAGTTCCAAGTTCTATCGCTATGGTTTGTGTGCTATTGAAGTAGCCCCAAGCAGAGACTGACGAGAATCCATTTCATTGAAAGGGGTTGCCAAGCTTCCAGAAAACTACAAGTTTCCTGAAATCTCAGGAAACATTTTTTCACCCAATCTTGATGATACTTCCATTTAATGATCAGTACACCAATCCCACTTGGCTCACTATATTTCGTTCTTCTAGGTTAAACCATTTCTTTGCAGTAACCGTTTTCATGTTTAGGTTTCACTCTGTTTTCTCCTATATGGATACATGTAGTTGGAACTCTAAATCAAACACGGTTTGTGCTAGCTCTTTGAAACTTGGCACAATAATGTAGTTCCAAGTTCTATCGCTATGGTTTGTGTTCTATTGAAGTAGCCCCAAGCAGAGACTGACGAGAATCCCTTTCATGGAAAGGGTTGCCAGGCTTCCAAAAAACTGCGAGTTTCCTGAAATCTCAGCAAACATTTTTTCACCCAGTCTTGATGATACTTCCATTTAATGATTAGTACACCAATCCCACTTGGCTCACCAAATTACGTTCTTCTAGGTTAAACCGTTCCTTTGCAGTAACCGTTTTCATGTTTAGGTTTCACTCTGTTTTCTCCTATATGGATACATGTAGTTGGAACTCTAAGTCAAACACGGTTTGTGCTAGCTCTTTGAAACTTGGCACAATAATGTAGTTCCAAGTTCTATCGCTATGGTTTGTGTGCTATTGAAGTAGCCCCAAGCAGAGACTGACGAGAATCCCTTTCATGGAAAGGGGTTGCCAGGCTTCCAAAAAACTGCGAGTTTCCTGAAATCTCAGCAAACATTTTTTCACCCAGTCTTGATGATACTTCCATTTAATGATCAGTACACCAATCCCCCTTGGCTCACCAAATTTCGTTCTTCTAGGTTAAACCGTTCCTTTGCAGTAATCGTTTTCATATTTAGGTTTCACTCTGTTTTCTCCTATATAGATACATGTAGTTGGAACTCTAAATCAAACACGGTTTGTGCTAGCTCTTTGAAACTTGGCACAATAATGTAGTTTCAACTTCTATCGCTATGGTTTGTGTGCTATTGAAGTAGCCCCAAGCAGAGACTGACGAGAATCCCTTTCATTGAAAGGGGTTGCCAAGCTTCCAAAAAACTACGAGTTTCCAGAAATCTCAGCAAACATTTTTTCACCCAATCTTGATGATACTTCCATTTAATGATCAGTACACCAATCCCACTTGGCTCACCAAATTTCGTTCTTCTAGGTTAAACCGTTCCTTTGCAGTAACCGTTTTCATGTTTAGGTTTCACTCTGTTTTCTCCTATATGGATACATGTAGTTGGAACTCTAAATCAAACACGGTTTGTGCTAGCACTTTGAAACTTGGCACAATAATATAGTTCCAAGTTCTATCGCTATGGTTTGTGTGCAATTGAAGTAGCCCCAAGCAGAGACTGACGAGAATCCCTTTCATTGAAAGGGGTTGTCAAGCTTCCAAAAAACTACGAGTTTCCTGAAATCTCAGCAAACATTTTTTCACCCAATCTTGATGATACTTCCATTTAATGGTCAGTACACCAATCCCACTTGGCTCACCAAATTTCGTTCTTCTAGGTTAAAACGTTCCTTTGCAGTAACCGTTTTCATGTTTAGGTTTCACTCTGTTTTCTCCTATATAGATACATGTAGTTGGAACTCTAAATCAAACACGGTTTGTGCTAGCTCTTTGAAACTTGGCACAATAATGTAGTTCCAAGTTCTATCGCTATGGTTTGTGTGCTATTGAAGTAGCCCCAAGCAGAGACTGACGAGAATCCCTTTCATTGAAAGGGGTTGCCAAGCTTCCAAAAAACTACGAGTTTCCCGAAATCTCAGGAAACATTTTTTCACCCAATCTTGATGATACTTGCAGGTTGTGATCAGTACATGAATCCCACTTGGCTCACCAAATTTCGTTCTTCTAGGTTAAACCGTTCCTTTGCAGTAACCGTTTTCATGTTTAGGTTTCACTCTGTTTTCTCCTATATGGATACATGTAGTTGGAACTCTAAATCAAACACGGTTTGTGCTAGCTCTTTGAAACTTGGCACAATAATGTAGTTCCAAGTTCTATCGCTATGGTTTGTGTGCTATTGAAGTGCCCCAAGCAGACACTGACGAGAACCCCTTTCATTGAAAGGGGTTGCCAAGCTTCCAAAAAACTACGAGTTTCCTGAAATCTCAGCAAACATTTTTTCACCCAATCTTGATGATACTTCTATTTAATGATCAGTACACCAATCCCACTTGGCTCACCAAATTTCGTTCTTCTAGGTTAAACCGTTCCTTTGCAGTAACCGTTTTCATGTTTAGGTTTCACTCTGTTTTCTCCTATATGGATACATGTAGTTGGAACTCTAAATCAAACACGGTTTGAGCTAGCACTTTGAAACTTGGCACAATAATGTAGTTCCAAGTTCTATCGCTATGGTTTGTGTGCCATTGAAGTAGCCCCAAGCAGAGACTGACGAGAATCCCTTTCATTGAAAGGGGTTGCCAAGCTTCCAAAAAACTGCGAGTTTTCTGAAATCGCAGCAAACATTTTTTCACCCAATCTTGATGATACTTCCATTTAATGATCAGTACACCAATCCCACTTGGCTCACCAAATTTCGTTGTTCTAGGTTAAAACGTTCCTTTGCAGTAACCGTTTTCATGATTAGGTTTCACTCTGTTTTCTCCTATATGGATACATGTATTTGGAACTCTAAATCAAACACGGTTTGTGCTAGCTCTTTGAAACTTGGCACAATAATGTAGTTCCAAGTTCTATCGCTATGGTTTGTGTGCTATTGAAGTAGCCCCAAGCAGAGACTGACGAGAATCCCTTTCATAGAAAGGCGTTGCCAGGCTTCCAAAAAACTGCGAGTTTCCTGAAATCTCAGCAAACATTTTTTCACCCAGTCTTGATGATACTTCCACTTAATGATCAGTACACCAATCCCACTTGGCTCACCAAATTTCGTTCTTCTAGGTTAAACCGTTCCTTTGTAGTAATCATTTTCATATTTAGGTTTCACTCTGTTTTCTCCTATATAGATACATGTAGTTGGAACTCTAAATCAAACACGGATTGTGCTAGCTCTTTGAAACTTGGCACAATAATGTAGTTCCAAGTTCTATTGCTATGGTTTGTGTGCTATTGAAGTAGCCCCAAGCAGAGACTGACGAGAATCCCTTTCATTGAAAGGGGTTGCCAAGCTTCCATAAAACTACGAGTTTCCTGAAATCTCAGCAAACATTTTTTCATCCAATCATGATGATACTTCTATTTAATGATCAGTACACCAATCCCACTTGACTCACCAAATTTCGTTCTTCTAGGTTAAACTGTTCCTTTGCAGTAACCGTTTTCATGTTTAGGTTTCACTCTGTTTTCTCCTATATGGATACATGTAGTTGGAACTCTAAATCAAACACGGTTTGTGCTAGCACTTTGAAACTTGGCACAATAATGTAGTTCCAAGTTCTATCGCTATGGTTTGTGTGCTATTGAAGTAGCCCCAAGCAGAGACTGACGAGAATCCCTTTCATAGAAAGGGGTTGCCAGGCTTCCAAAAAACTGCGAGTATCCTAAATCTCAGCAAACATTTTTTCACCCAGTCTTGATGATACTTCCATTTAATGATCAGTACACCAATCCCACTTGGCTCACCACATTTCGTTCTTCTAGGTTAAACCGTTCCTTTGCAGTAATCGTTTTCATATTTAGGTTTCACTCTGATTTCTCCTATATGGATACATGTAGTTGGAACTCTAAATCAAGCACGGTTTGTGCTAGCTCTTTGAAACTTGGCACAATAATGTAGTTCCAAGTTCTATCGCTATGGTTTGTGTGCTATTGAAGTAGCCCCAAGCAGAGACTGACGAGAATCCCTTTCATTGAAAGGGGTTGCCAAGCTTCCAAAAAACTACAAGTTTCCTGAAATCTCAGCAAACATTTTTTCTCCCAATCTTGATGATACTTTCAGGTAGTGATCAGGACACGAATCCCACTTGGCTCACCAAATTTCGTTCTTCTAGCTTAAACCGTTCCTTTGCAGTAACCGTTTTCATGTTTAGGTTTCACTCTGTTTTCTCCTATATGGATACATGTCGTTGGAACTCTAAATCAAACACGGTTTTTGCTAGCTCTTTGAAACTTGGCACAATAATGTAGTTCCAAGTTCTATCGCTATGGTTGTGTGCTATTGAAGTAGCCCCAAGCAGAGACTGACGAGAATCCCTTTCATTGAAAGGGGTTGCCAAGCTTCCAAAAAACTGCGAGTTTCCTGAAATCGCAGCAAACATTTTTTCACCCAATCTTGATGATACTTCCATTTAATGATCAGTACACCAATCCCACTTGGCTCACCAAATTTCGTTCTTCTATGTTAAATCGTTCCTTTGCAGTAACCGTTTTCATGTTTAGGTTTCACTCTGTTTTCTCCTATATAGATACGTGTAGTTGGAACTCTAAATCAAACACGGTTTGTGCTAGCTCTTTGAAACTTGGCACAATAATGTAGTTCCAAGTTCTATCGCTATGGTTTGTATGCTATTGAAGTAGCCCCAAGCAGAGACTGACGAGAATCCCTTTCATAGAAAGGCGTTGCCAGGCTTCCAAAAAACTGCGAGTTTCCTGAAATCTCAGGAAACATTTTTTCACCCAATATTGATGATACTTGCAGGTAGTGATCAGTACACGAATCCCACTTGGCTCACCAAATTTCGTTGTTCTAGGTTAAAACGTTCCTTTGCAGTAACCGTTTTCATGATTAGGTTTCACTCTGTTTTCTCCTATATGGATACATGTACTTGGAACTCTAAATCAAACACGGTTTGTTCTAGCTCTTTGAAACTTGGCACAATAATGTAGTTCCAAGTTCTATCGCTATGGTTTGTGTGCTATTGAAGTAGCCCCAAGCAGAGACTGACGAGAATCCCTTTCATAGAAAGGCGTTGCCAGGCTTCCAAAAAACTGCGAGTTTCCTGAAATCTCAGCAAACATTTTTTCACCCAGTCTTGATGATACTTCAACTTAATGATCAGTACAAAAATCCCACTTGGCTCACCAAATTACGTTCTTCTAGGTTAAACCGTTGCTTTGCAGTAATCGTTTTCATATTTAGGTTTCACTCTGTTTTCTCCTATATAGATACATGTAGTTGGAACTCTAAATCAAACATGGTTTGTGCTAGCTCTTTGAAACTTGGCACAATAATGTAGTTCAAGTTCTATCGCTATGGTTTGTGTGCTATTGAAGTAGCCCCAAGCAGAGACTGACGAGAATCCCTTTCATTGAAAGGGGTTGCCAAGCTTCCAAAAAACTGCGAGTTTCCTGAAATCTCAGCAAACATTTTTTCACCCAATCATGATGATACTTCTATTTAATGATCAGTACACCAATCCCACTTGGCTCACCAAATTTCGTTCTTCTAGGTTAAACCGTTCCTTTGCAGTAACCGTTTTCATGTTTAGGTTTCACTCTGTTTTCTCCTATATGGATACATGTAGTTGGAACTCTAAATCAAACACGGTTTGTGCTAGCACTTTGAAACTTGGCACAATAATGTAGTTCCAAGTTCTATCGCTATGGTTTGTGTGCTATTGAAGTAGCCCCAAGCAGAGACTGACGAGAATCCCTTTCATAGAAAGGGGTTGCCAGGCTTCCAAAAAACTGCGAGTATCCTGAAATCTCAGCAAACATTTTTTCACCCAGTCTTGATGATACTTCCATTTAATGATCAGTACACCAATCCCACTTGGCTCACCAAATTTCGTTCTTCTGGGTTAAACCGTTCCTTTGCAGTAATCGTTTTCATATTTAGGTTTCACTCTGTTTTCTCCTATGGATACATGTAGTTGGAACTCTAAATCAAGCACGGTTTGTGCTAGCTCTTTGAACTTGGCACAATAATGTAGTTCCAAGTTCTATCGCTATGCTTTGTGTGCTATTGAAGTAGCCCCAAGCAGAGACTGACGAGAATCCCTTTCATTGAAAGGGGTTGCCAAGCTTCCAGAAAACTACAAGTTTCCTGAAATCTCAGCAAACATTTTTCACCCAATCTTGATGATACTTCCATTTAATGATCAGTACACCAATCCCAGTTGGCTCACCAAATTTCGTTCTTCTAGGTTAAACCATTCCTTTGTAGTAATCATTTTCATATTTAGGTTTCACTCTGTTTTCTCCTATATAGATACATGTAGTTGGAACTCTAAATCAAACACGGTTTGTGCTAGCTCGTTGAAACTTGGCACAATAATGTAGTTCCAAGTTCTATTGCTATGGTTTGTGTGCTATTGAAGTAGCCCCAAGCAGAGACTGACGAGAATCCCTTTCATTGAAAGGGGTTGCCAAGCTTCCAAAAAACTACGAGTTTCCTGAAATCTCAGCAAACATTTTTTCATCCAATCATGATGATACTTCTATTTAATGATCAGTACACCAATCCCACTTGACTCACCAAATTTCGTTCTTCTAGGTTAAACCGTTCCTTTGCAGTAACCGTTTTCATGTTTAGGTTTCACTCTGTTTTCTCCTATATGGATACATGTATTTGGAACTCTAAATCAACACGGTTTGTGCTAGCACTTTGAAACTTGGCACAATAATGTAGTTCCAAGTTCTATCGCTATGGTTTGTGTGCTATTGAAGTAGCCCCAAGCAGAGACTGACGAGAATCCCTTTCATAGAAAGTGGTTGCCAGGCTTCCAAAAACTGAGAGTATCCTGAAATCTCAGCAAACATTTTTTCACCCAGTCTTGATGATACTTCCATTTAATGATCAGTACACCAATCCCACTTGGCTCACCACATTTCGTTCTTCTAGGTTAAACCGTTCCTCATATTTAGGTTTCACTCTGTTTTCTCCTATATGGATACATGTAGTTGGAACTCTAAATCAAGCACGGTTTGTGCTAGCTCTTTGAAACTTGGCACAATAATGTAGTTCCAAGTTCTATCGCTATGGTTTGTGTGCTATTGAAGTAGCCCCAAGCAGAGACTGACGAGAATCCCTTTCATTGAAAGGGGTTGCCAAGCTTCCAAAAAACTACAAGTTTCCTGAAATCTCAGCAAACATTTTTTCACCCAATCTTGATGATACTTTCAGGTAGTGATCAGTACACGAATCCCACTTGGCTCACCAAATTTCGTTCTCCTAGGTTAAAACGTTCCTTTGCAGTAACCGTTTTCATGTTTAGGTTTCACTCTGTTTTCTCCTATATGGATACATGTAGTTGGAACTCTAAATCAAACACAGTTTGTGCTAGCTCTTTGAAACTTGGCACAATAATGTAGTTCCAAGTTCTATCGCTATGGTTTGTGTGCTATTGAAGTAGCCCCAAGCAGAGACTGACGAGAATCCCTTTCATTGAAAGGGGTTGCCAAGCTTCCAAAAAACTGCGAGTTTCCTGAAATCGCAGCAAACATTTTTTCACCCAATCTTTATGATACTTCCATTTAATGATCAGTACACCAATCCCACTTGGCTCACCAAATTTCGTTCTTCTAGGTTAAATCGTTCCTTTGCAGTAACCGTTTTCATGTTTAGGTTTCACTCTGTTTTCTCCTATATAGATACGTGTAGTTGGAACTCTAAATCAAACACGGTTTGTGCTAGCTCTTTGAAACTTGGCACAATAATGTAGTTCCAAGTTCTATCGCTATGGTTTGTGTGCTATTGAAGTAGCCCCAAGCAGAGACTGACTAGAATCCCTTTCATTGAAAGGGGTTGCCAAGCTTCCAAAAAACTGCGAGATTCCTGAAATCTCAGCAAACATTTTTTCACCCAATCTTGATGATACTTGCAGGTAGTGATCAGTACATGAATCCCACTTGGCTCACTAAATTTCGTTCTTCTAGGTTAATCCTTCCTTTGCAGTAACCCTTTTCATGTTTAGGTTT
The DNA here is from genome assembly GCF_045843805.1 of Urocitellus parryii. Taxonomy (NCBI): domain Eukaryota; kingdom Metazoa; phylum Chordata; class Mammalia; order Rodentia; family Sciuridae; genus Urocitellus; species Urocitellus parryii. The sequence goes on along the minus strand of NW_027552818.1, from coordinate 23,957 downwards.
TACTCTGTTTTCTCCAATATGGATACATGTAGTTGGAACTCTAAATCAAGCACGGTTTGTGCTAGCTCTTTGAAACTTGGCACAATAATGTAGTTCCAAGTTCTATCGCTATGGTTTGTGTGCTATTGAAGTAGTCCCAAGCAGAGACTGACGAGAATCCCTTTCATTGAAAGGGGTTGCCAGGCTTCCAAAAAACTACGAGTTTCCTGAAATCTCAGCAAACATTTTTTCACCCAATCTTGATGATACTTCCATTTAATGATCAGTACACCAATCCCACTTGGCTCAACAAATTTCGTTCTTATAGGTTAAACTGTTCCTTTGCAGTAATCGTTTTCATATTTAGGTTTCACTCTGTTTTCTCCTATATGGATACATGTAGTTGGAACTCTAAATCAAGCACGGTTTGTGCTAGCTCTTTGAAACTTGGCACAATAATGTAGTTGTTCCAAGTTCTATCGCTATGGTTTGTGTGCTATAGTAGCCCCAAGCAGAGACTGACGAGAATCCCTTTCATTGAAAGGGGTTGCCAGGCTTCCAAAAAACTACGAGTTTCCTGAAATCTCAGCAAACATTTTTTCACCCAATCTTGATGATACTTCCATTTAATGATCAGTACACCAATCCCACTTGGCTCAACAAATTTCGTTCTTATAGGTTAAACTGTTCCTTTGCAGTAATCGTTTTCATATTTAGGTTTTACTCTGTTTTCTCCAATATGGATACATGTAGTTGGAACTCTAAATCAAACACGGTTTGTGCTAGCTCTTTGAAACTTGGCACAATAATGTAGTTCCAAGTACTGTCGCTATGATTTGTGTGCTTTTGAAGTAGCCCCAAGCAGAGACTGACGAGAATCCCTTTCACTGAAACGGGTTATCAAGCTTCCAAAAACTACGATTTTCCTGAAATCTCAGCAAACATTTTTTCACCCAATCTTGATGATACTTGCAGGTAGTGATCAGTACACGAATCCCACTTGGCTCACCAAATTTCGTTGTTCTAGGTTAAAACGTTCCTTTGCAGTAACCGTTTTCATGATTAGGTTTCACTCTGTTTTCTCCTATATGGATACATGTAGTTGGAACTCTAAATCAAACACGGTTTGTGCTAGCTCTTTGAAACTTGGCACAATAATGTAGTTCCAAGTTCTATCGCTATGGTTTGTGTGCTATTGAAGTAGCCCCAAGCAGAGACTGACGAGAATCCCTTTCATAGAAAGGCGTTGCCAGGCTTCCAAAAAACTGCGAGTTTCCTGAAATCTCAGCAAACATTTTTTCACCCAGTCTTCATGATACTTCCACTTAATGATCAGGACACGAATCCCACTTGGCTCACCAAATTTCGTTCTTCTAGGTTAAAAAGTTCCTTTGCAGTAATCGTTTTCATATTTAGGTTTCACTCTGTTTTCTCCTATATAGATACATGTATTTGGAACTCTAAATCAAACACGGTTTGTGCTAGCTCTTTGAAACTTGGCACAATAATGTAGCTCCAAGTTCTATCGCTATGGTTTGTGTGCTATTGAAGTAGCCCCAAGCAGAGACTGACGAGAATCCCTTTCATTGAAAGGGGTTGCCAAGCTTCCAAAAACTGCGAGTTTCCTGAAATCTCAGCAAACATTTTTCACCCAATCATGATGATACTTCTATTTAATGATCAGTACACCAATCCCACTTGGCTCACCAAATTTCGTTCTTCTAGGTTAAACCGTTCCTTTGCAGTAACCGTTTTCATGTTTAGGTTTCACTCTGTTTTCTCCTATATGGATACATGTAGTTGGAACTCTAAATCAAACACGGTTTGAGCTAGCACTTTGAAACTTGGCACAATAATGTAGTTCCAAGTTCTATCGCTATGGTTTGTGTGCCATTGAAGTAGCCCCAAGCAGAGACTGACGAGAATCCCTTTCATAGAAAGGGGTTGCCAGGCTTCCAAAAAACTGCGAGTATCCTGAAATCTCAGCAAACATTTTTTCACCCAGTCTTGATGATACTTCCATTTAATGATCAGTACACCAATCCCACTTGGCTCACCAAATTTCGATCTTCTAGGTTAAACCGTTCCTTTGCAGTAATCGTTTTCATGTTTAGGTTTCACTCTGTTTTCTCCTATATGGATACATGTAGTTGGAACTCTAAATCAAGCACGGTTTGTGCTAGCTCTTTGAAACTTGGCACAATAATGTAGTTCCAAGTTCTATCGCTATGGTTTGTGTGCTATTGAAGTAGCACCAAGCAGAGACTGATGAGAATCCCTTTCATTGAAAGGGGTTGCCAAGCTTCCAAAAAACTACGAGTTTCCTGAAATCTCAGCAAACATTTTTTCACCCAATCTTGATGATATTTGCAGGTAGTGATCAGTACACGAATCTCACTTGGCTCACTAAATTTCGTTCTTCTAGGTTAAACCGTTCCTTTGCAGTAACCGTTTTCATGTTTAGGTTTCACTCTGTTTTCTCCTATATGGATACATGTAGTTGGAACTCTAAATGAAACACGGTTTGTGCTAGCTCTTTGAAACTTGGCACAATAATGTAGTTCCAAGTTCTATGGCTATGGTTTGTGTGATATTGAAGTAGCCCCAAGCAGAGACTGACGAGAATCCTTTTCATTGAAAGGGGTTATCAAGCTTCCAAAAAACTACGAGTTTCCTGAAATCTCAGCTAACATTTTTTCACCCAATCTTGATGATACTTCCATTTAATGATCAGTACACCAATCCCACTTGGCTCACCAAATTTCGTTCTTCTAGGTTAAATCGTTCCTTTGCAGTAACTGTTTTCATGTTTAGGTTTCACTCTGTTTTCTCCTATATGGATACATGTAGTTGGAACTCTAAATCAAACACGGTTTGTGCTAGCTCTTTGAAACTTGGCACAATAATGTAGTTCCAAGTTCTATCGCTATGGTTTGTGTGCTATTGAAGTAGCACCAAGCAGAGACTGATGAGAATCCCTTTCATTGAAAGGGGTTGCCAAGCTTCCAAAAAATTACGAGTTTCCTGAAATCTCAGCAAACATTTTTTCACCCAATATTGATGATACTTGCAGGTAGTGATCAGTACACGAATCTCACTTGGCTCACTAAATTTCGTTCATCTAGGTTAAACCGTTCCTTTGCAGTAACCGTTTTCATGTTTAGGTTTCACTCTGTTTTCTCCTATATGGATACATGTAGTTGGAAAACTAAATCAAACACGGTTTGTGCTAGCTCTTTGAAACGTGGCACAATAATGTAGTTCCAAGTTCTATGGCTATGGTTTGTGTGCTATTGAAGTAGCCCCAAGCAGAGACTGACGAGAATCCCTTTCATTGAAAGGGGTTATCAAGCTTCCAAAAAACTACGAGTTTCCTGAAATCTCAGCTAACATTTTTTCACCCAATCTTGATGATACTTCCATTTAATGATCAGTACACCAATCCCACTTGGCTCACCAAATTTCGTTCTTCTAGGTTAAACCGTTCCTTTGCAGTAACCGTTTTCATGTTTAGGTTTCACTCTGTTTTCTCCTATATGGATACATGTAGTTGGAACTCTAAATCAAACACGGTTTGTGCTAGCTCTTTGAAACTTGGCACAATAATATAGTTCCAAGTTCTGTCACTATGATTTGTCTGCTTTTGAAGTAGCCCCAAGCACAGACTGACGAGAATCCCTTTCATTGAAAGGGGTTATCAAGCTTCCAAAAAACTACGAGTTTCCTGAAATCTCAGCAAACATTTTTTCACCCAATCTTGATGATACTTGCAGGTAGTGATCAGTACACGAATCCCACTTGGCTCACCAAATTTCGTTGTTCTAGGTTAAAACGTTCCTTTGCAGTAACCGTTTTCATGATTAGGTTTCACTCTGTTTTCTCCTATATGGATACATGTAGTTGGAACTCTAAATCAAACACGGTTTGTTCTAGCTCTTTGAAACTTGGCACAATAATGTAGTTCCAAGTTCTATCGCTATGGTTTGTGTGCTATTGAAGTAGCCCCAAGCAGAGACTGACGAGAATCCCTTTCATAGAAAGGCGTTGCCAGGCTTCCAAAAAACTGCGAGTTTCCTGAAATCTCAGCAAACATTTTTTCACCCAGTCTTGATGATACTTCCACTTAATGATCAGTACAAAAATCCCACTTGGCTCACCAAATTTCGTTCTTCTAGGTTAAACCGTTCCTTTGCAGTAATCGTTTTCATATTTAGGTTTCACTCTGTTTTCTCCTATATAGATACATGTAGTTGGAACTCTAAATCAAACATGGTTTGTGCTAGCTCTTTGAAACTTGGCACAATAATGTAGTTCCAAGTTCTATCGCTATGGTTTGTGTGCTATTGAAGTAGCCCCAAGCAGAGACTGACGAGAATCCCTTTCATTGAAAGGGGTTGCCAAGCTTCCAAAAAACTGCGAGTTTCCTGAAATCTCAGCAAACATTTTTTCACCCAATCATGATGATACTTCTATTTAATGATCAGTACACCAATCGCACTTGGCTCACCAAATTTCGTTCTTCTAGGTTAAACCGTTCCTTTGCAGTAACCGTTTTCATGTTTAGGTTTCACTCTGTTTTCTCCTATATGGATACATGTAGTTGGAACTCTAAATCAAACACGGTTTGTGCTAGCACTTTGAAACTTGGCACAATAATGTAGTTCCAAGTTCTATCGCTATGGTTTGTGTGCTATTGAAGTAGCCCCAAGCAGAGACTGACGAGAATCCCTTTCATAGAAAGGGGTTGCCAGGCTTCCAAAAAACTGCGAGTATCCTGAAATCTCAGCAAACATTTTTTCACCCAGTCTTGATGATACTTCCATTTAATGATCAGTACACCAATCCCACTTGGCTCACCAAATTTCGTTCTTCTAGGTTAAACCGTTCCTTTGCAGTAATCGTTTTCATATTTAGGTTTCACTCTGTTTTCTCCTATATGGATACATGTAGTTGGAACTCTAAATCAAGCACGGTTTGTGCTAGCTCTTTGAAACTTGGCACAATAATGTAGTTCCAAGTTCTATCGCTATGGTTTGTGTGCTATTGAAGTAGCCCCAAGCAGAGACTGACGAGAATCCCTTTCATTGAAAGGGGTTGCCAGGCTTCCAAAAAACTGCGAGTATCCTGAAATCTCAGCAAACATTTTTTCACCCAGTCTTGATGATACTTCCATTTAATGATCAGTACACCAATCCCACTTGGCTCACCAAATTTCGTTCTTCTAGGTTAAACAGTTCCTTTGCAGTAATCGTTTTCATATTTAGGTTTCACTCTGTTTTCTCCTATATGGATACATGTAGTTGGAACTCTAAATCAAGCACGGTTTGTGCTAGCTCTTTGAAGCTTGGCACAATAATGTAGTTCCAAGTTCTATCGCTATGGTTTATGTGCTATTGAAGTAGCCACAAGCAGAGACTGAAGAGAATCCCTTTCATTGAAAGGGGTTGCCAGGCTTCCAAAAAACTGCGAGTATCCTGAAATCTCAGCAAACATTTTTTTCACCCAGTCTTGATGATACTTCCATTTAATGATCAGTACACCAATCCCACTTGGCTCACCAAATTTCGTTCTTCTAGGTTAAACCGTTCCTTTGCAGTAATCGTTTTCATATTTAGGTTTCACTCTGTTTTCTCCTATATGGATACATGTAATTGGAACTCTAAATCAAGCACGGTTTGTGCTAGCTCTTTGAAACTTGGCACAATAATGTAGTTCCAAGTTCTATCGCTATGGTTTGTGTGCTATTGAAGTAGCCCCAAGCAGAGACTGACGAGAATCCCTTTCATAGAAAGGCGTTGCCAGGCTTCCAAAAAACTGCGAGTTTCCTGAAATCTCAGCAAACATTTTTTCACCCAGTCTTCATGATACTTCCACTTAATGATCAGGACACGAATCCCACTTGGCTCACCAAATTTCGTTCTTCTAGGTTAAACCGTTCCTTTGCAGTAATCGTTTTCATATTTAGGTTTCACTCTGTTTTCTCCTATATAGATACATGTATTTGGAACTCTAAATCAAACACGGTTTGTGCTAGCTCTTTGAAACTTGGCACAATAATGTAGCTCCAAGTTCTATCGCTATGGTTTGTGTGCTATTGAAGTAGCCCCAAGCAGAGACTGACGAGAATCCCTTTCATTGAAAGGGGTTGCCAAGCTTCCAAAAAACTGCGAGTTTCCTGAAATCTCAGCAAACATTTTTTCACCCAATCATGATGATACTTCTATTTAATGATCAGTACACCAATCCCACTTGGCTCACCAAATTTCGTTCTTCTAGGTTAAACCGTTCCTTTGCAGTAACCGTTTTCATGTTTAGGTTTCACTCTGTTTTCTCCTATATGGATACATGTAGTTGGAACTCTAAATCAAACACGGTTTGAGCTAGCACTTTGAAACTTGGCACAATAATGTAGTTCCAAGTTCTATCGCTATGGTTTGTGTGCTATTGAAGTAGCCCCAAGCAGAGAGTGACGAGAATCCCTTTCATAGAAAGGGGTTGCCAGGCTTCCAAAAAACTGCGAGTATCCTGAAATCTCAGCAAACATTTTTTCACCCAGTCTTGATGATACTTCCATTTAATGATCAGTACACCAATCCCACTTGGCTCACCAAATTTCGATCTTCTAGGTTAAACCGTTCCTTTGCAGTAATCGTTTTCATGTTTAGGTTTCACTCTGTTTTCTCCTATATGGATACATGTAGTTGGAACTCTAAATCAAGCACGGTTTGTGCTAGCTCTTTGAAACTTGGCACAATAATGTAGTTCCAAGTTCTATCGCTATGGTTTGTGTGCTATTGAAGTAGCACCAAGCAGAGACTGATGAGAATCCCTTTCATTGAAAGGGGTTGCCAAGCTTCCCAAAAACTACGAGTTTCCTGAAATCTCAGCAAACATTTTTTCACCCAATCTTGATGATATTTGCAGGTAGTGATCAGTACACGAATCTCACTTGGCTCACTAAATTTCGTTCTTCTAGGTTAAACCGTTCCTTTGCAGTAACCGTTTTCATGTTTAGGTTTCACTCTGTTTTCTCCTATATGGATACATGTAGTTGGAACTCTAAATGAAACACGGTTTGTGCTAGCTCTTTGAAACTTGGCACAATAATGTAGTTCCAAGTTCTATGGCTATGGTTTGTGTGATATTGAAGTAGCCCCAAGCAGAGACTGACGAGAATCCCTTTCATTGAAAGGGGTTATCAAGCTTCCAAAAAACTACGAGTTTCCTGAAATCTCAGTTAACATTTTTTCACCCAATCTTGATGATACTTCCATTTAATGATCAGTACACCAATCCCACTTGGCTCACCAAATTTCGTTCTTCTAGTTTAAATCGTTCCTTTGCAGTAACTGTTTTCATGTTTAGGTTTCACTCTGTTTTCTCCTATATGGATACATGTAGTTGGAACTCTAAATCAAACACGGTTTGTGCTAGCTCTTTGAAACTTGGCACAATAATGTAGTTCCAAGTTCTATCGCTATGGTTTGTGTGCTATTGAAGTAGCACCAAGCAGAGACTGATGAGAATCCCTTTCATTGAAAGGGGTTGCCAAGCTTCCAAAAAATTACGAGTTTCCTGAAATCTCAGCAAACATTTTTTCACCCAATATTGATGATACTTGCAGGTAGTGATCAGTACACGAATCTCACTTGGCTCACTAAATTTCGTTCATCTAGGTTAATCCGTTCCTTTGCAGGAACCGTTTTCATGTTTAGGTTTCACTCTGTTTTCTCCTATATGGATACATGTAGTTGGAAAACTAAATCAAACACGGTTTGTGCTAGCTCTTTGAAACTTGGCACAATAATGTAGTTCCAAGTTCTATGGCTATGGTTTGTGTGCTATTGAAGTAGCCCCAAGCAGAGACTGACGAGAATCCCTTTCATTGAAAGGGGTTATCAAGCTTCCAAAATCTACGAGTTTCCTGAAATCTCAGCTAACATTTTTTCACCCAATCTTGATGATACTTCCATTTAATGATCAGTACACCAATCCCACTTGGCTCACCAAATTTCGTTCTTCTAGGTTAAACCGTTCCTTTGCAGTAACCGTTTTCATGTTTAGGTTTCACTCTGTTTTCTCCTATATGGATACATGTAGTTGGAACTCTAAATCAAACACGGTTTGTGCTAGCTCTTTGAAACTTGGCACAATAATATAGTTCCAAGTTCTGTCACTATGATTTGTCTGCTTTTGAAGTAGCCCCAAGCAGAGACTGACGAGAATCCCTTTCATTGAAAGGGGTTATCAAGCTTCCAAAAAACTACGAGTTTCCTGAAATCTCAGCAAACATTTTTTCACCCAATCTTGATGATACTTGCAGGTAGTGATCAGTACACGAATCCCACTTGGCTCACCAAATTTCGTTGTTCTAGGTTAAAACGTTCCTTTGCAGTAACCGTTTTCATGATTAGATTTCACTCTGTTTTCTCCTATATGGATACATGTAGTTGGAACTCTAAATCAAACACGGTTTGTTCTAGCTCTTTGAAACTTGGCACAATAATGTAGTTCCAAGTTCTATCGCTATGGTTTGTGTGCTATTGAAGTAGCCCCAAGCAGAGACTGACGAGAATCCCTTTCATAGAAAGGCGTTGCCAGGCTTCCAAAAAACTGCGAGTTTCCTGAAATCTCAGCAAACATTTTTTCACCCAGTCTTGATGATACTTCCACTTAATGATCAGTACAAAAATCCCACTTGGCTCACCAAATTTCGTTCTTCTAGGTTAAACCGTTCCTTTGCAGTAATCGTTTTCATATTTAGGTTTCACTCTGTTTTCTCCTATATAGATACATGTAGTTGGAACTCTAAATCAAACATGGTTTGTGCTAGCTCTTTGAAACTTGGCACAATAATGTAGTTCCAAGTTCTATCGCTATGGTTTGTGTGCTATTGAAGTAGCCCCAAGCAGAGACTGACGAGAATCCCTTTCATTGAAAGGGGTTGCCAAGCTTCCAAAAAACTGCGAGTTTCCTGAAATCTCAGCAAACATTTTTTCACCCAATCATGATGATACTTCTATTTAATGATCAGTACACCAATCGCACTTGGCTCACCAAATTTCGTTCTTCTAGGTTAAACCGTTCCTTTGCAGTAACCGTTTTCATGTTTAGGTTTCACTCTGTTTTCTCCTATATGGATACATGTAGTTGGAACTCTAAATCAAACACGGTTTGTGCTAGCACTTTGAAACTTGGCACAATAATGTAGTTCCAAGTTCTATCGCTATGGTTTGTGTGCTATTGAAGTAGCCCCAAGCAGAGACTGACGAGAATCCCTTTCATAGAAAGGGGTTGCCAGGCTTCCAAAAAACTGCGAGTATCCTGAAATCTCAGCAAACATTTTTTCACCCAGTCTTGATGATACTTCCATTTAATGATCAGTACACAAATCCGACTTGGCTCACCAAATTTCGTTCTTCTAGGTTAAACCGTTCCTTTGCAGTAATCGTTTTCATATTTAGGTTTCACTCTGTTTTCTCCTATATGGATACATGTAGTTGGAACTCTAAATCAAGCACGGTTTGTGCTAGCTCTTTGAAACTTGGCACAATAATGTAGTTCCAAGTTCTATCGCTATGGTTTGTGTGCTATTGAAGTAGCCCCAAGCAGAGACTGACGAGAATCCCTTTCATTGAAAGGGGTTGCCAGGCTTCCAAAAAACTGCGAGTTCCTGAAATCTCAGCAAACATTTTTTCACCCAGTCTTGATGATACTTCCATTTAATGATCAGTACACCAATCCCACTTGGCTCACCAAATTTCGTTCTTCTAGGTTAAACAGTTCCTTTGCAGTAATCGTTTTCATATTTAGGTTTCACTCTGTTTTCTCCTATATGGATACATGTAGTTGGAACTCTAAATCAAGCACGGTTTGTGCTAGCTCTTTGAAGCTTGGCACAATAATGTAGTTCCAAGTTCTATCGCTATGGTTTATGTGCTATTGAAGTAGCCACAAGCAGAGACTGACGAGAATCCCTTTCATTGAAAGGGGTTGCCAGGCTTCCAAAAAACTGCGAGTATCCTGAAATCTCAGCAAACATTTTTTTCACCCAGTCTTGATGATACTTCCATTTAATGATCAGTACACCAATCCCACTTGGCTCACCAAATTTCGTTCTTCTAGGTTAAACCGTTCCTTTGCAGTAATCGTTTTCATATTTAGGTTTCACTCTGTTTTCTCCTATATGGATACATGTAATTGGAACTCTAAATCAAGCACGGTTTGTGCTAGCTCTTTGAAACTTGGCACAATAATGTAGTTCCAAGTTCTATCGCTATGGTTTGTGTGCTATTGAAGTAGCCCCAAGCAGAGACTGACGAGAATCCCTTTCATAGAAAGGCGTTGCCAGGCTTCCAAAAAACTGCGAGTTTCCTGAAATCTAAGCAAACATTTTTTCACCCAGTCTTGATGATACTTCCACTTAATGATCAGTACACCAATCCCACTTGGCTCACCAAATTTCGTTCTTCTAGGTTAAACCGTTCCTTTGCAGTAACCGTTTTCATGTTTAGGTTTCACTCTGTTTTCTCCTATATGGATACATGTATTTGGAACTCTAAATCAAACACGGTTTGTGCTAGCACTTTGAAACTTGGCACAATAATGTAGTTCCAAGTTCTATCGCTATGGTTTGTGTGCTATTGAAGTAGCCCCAAGCAGAGACTGACGAGAATCCCTTTCATAGAAAGGGGTTGCCAGGCTTCCAAAAAACTGCAAGTATCCTGAAATCTCAGCAAACATTTTTTCACCCAGTCTTGATGATACTTCCATTTAATGATCAGTACACCAATCCCACTTGGCTCACCAAATTTCGTTCTTCTAGGTTAAACCGTTCCTTTGCAGTAATCGTTTTCATATTTAGGTTTCACTCTGTTTTCTCCTATGGATACATGTAGTTGGAACTCTAAATCAAGCACGGTTTGTGCTAGCTCTTTGAAACTTGGCACAATAATGTAGTTCCAAGTTCTATCACTATGCTTTGTGTGCTATTGTAGTAGCCCCAAGCAGAGACTGACGAGAATCCCTTTCATTGAAAGGGGTTGCCAAGCTTCCAGAAAACTACAAGTTTCCTGAAATCTCAGCAAACATTTTTTCACCGAATCTTGATGATACTTCCATTTAATGATCAGTACACCAATCCCACTTGGCTCACCAAATTTCGTCCTTCTAGGTTAAACCGTTCCTTTGTAGTAATCATTTTCATATTTAGGTTTCACTCTGTTTTCTCCTATATAGATACATGTAGTTGGAACTCTAAATTAAACACGGTTTGTGCTAGCTCTTTGAAACTTGGCACAATAATGTAGTTCCAAGTTCTATTGCTATGGTTTGTGTGCTATTGAAGTAGCCCCAAGCAGAGACTGACGAGAATCACTTTCATTGAAAGGGGTTGCCAAGCTTCCAAAAAACTACGAGTTTCCTGAAATCTCAGCAAACATTTTTTCATCCAATCATGATGATACTTCTATTTAATGATCAGTACACCAATCCCACTTGACTCACCAAATTTCGTTCTTCTAGGTTAAACCGTTCCTTTGCAGTAACCGTTTTCATGTTTAGGTTTCACTCTGTTTTCTCCTATATGGATACATGTATTTGGAACTCTAAATCAAACACGGTTTGTGCTAGCACTTTGAAACTTGGCACAATAATGTAGTTCCAAGTTCTATCGCTATGGTTTGTGTGCTATTGAAGTAGCCCCAAGCAGAGACTGACGAGAATCCCTTTCATAGAAAGGGTTGCCAGGCTTCCAAAAAACTGCGAGTATCCTGAAATCTCAGCAAACATTTTTTCACCCAGTCTTGATGATACTTCCATTTAATGATCAGTACACCAATCCCACTTGGCTCACCACATTTCGTTCTTCTAGGTTAAACCGTTCCTTTGCAGTAATCGTTTTCATATTTAGGTTTCACTCTGTTTTCTCCTATATGGATACATGTAGTTGGAACTCTAAATCAAGCACGGTTTGTGCTAGCTCTTTGAAACTTGGCACAATAATGTAGTTCCAAGTTCTATCGCTATGGTTTGTGTGCTATTGAAGTAGCCCCAAGCAGAGACTGACGAGAATCCCTTTCATTGAAAGGGGTTGCAAAGCTTCCAAAAAACTACAAGTTTCCTGAAATCTCAGCAAACATTTTTTCACCCAATCTTGATGATACTTTCAGGTAGTGATCAGTACACGAATCCCACTTGGCTCACCAAATTTCGTTCTTCTAGGTTAAACCGTTCCTTTGCAGTAACCGTTTTCATGTTTAGGTTTCACTCTGTTTTCTCCTATATGGATACATGTAGTTGGAACTCTAAATCAAACACGGTTTGTGCTAGCTCTTTGAAACTTGGCACAATAATGTAGTTCCAAGTTCTATCGCTATGGTTTCTGTGCTATTGAAGTAGCCCCAAGCAGAGACTGACGAGAATCACTTTCATTGAAAGGGGTTGCCAAGCTTCCAAAAAACTGCGAGTTTCCTGAAATCGCAGCAAACATTTTTTCACCCAATCTTTATGATACTTCCATTTAATGATCAGTACACCAATCCCACTTGGCTCACCAAATTTCGTTCTTCTAGGTTAAATCGTTCCTTTGCAGTAACCGATTTCATGTTTAGGTTTCACTCTGTTTTCTCCTATATAGATACGTGTAGTTGGAACTCTAAATCAAACACGGTTTGTGCTAGCTCTTTGAAACTTGGCACAATAATGTAGTTCCAAGTTCTATCGCTATGGTTTGTGTGCTATTGAAGTAGCCCCAAGCAGAGACTGACTAGAATCCCTTTCATTGAAAGGGATTGCCAAGCTTCCAAAAAACTGGGAGATTCCTGAAATCTCAGCAAACATTTTTTCACCCAATCTTGATGATACTTGCAGGTAGTGATCAGTACATGAATCCCACTTGGCTCACTAAATTTCGTTCTTCTAGGTTAAACCGGTCCTTTGCAGTAACCCTTTTCATGTTTAGGTTTTACTCTGTTTTCTCCAATATGGATACATGTAGTTGGAACTCTAAATCAAACACGGTTTGTGCTACCTCTTTGAAACTTGGCACAATAATGTAGTTCCAAGTACTGTCGCTATGATTTGTGTGCTTTTGAAGTAGCCCCAAGCAGAGACTGACGAGAATCCCTTTCATTGAAAGGGGTTATCAAGCTTCCAAGAAACTACGATTTTCCTGAAATCTCAGCAAACATTTTTTCACCCAATATTGATGATACTTGCAGGTAGTGATCAGTACACGAATCCCACTTGGCTCACCAAATTTCGTTGTTCTAGGTTAAAACGTTCCTTTGCAGTAACCGTTTTCATGATTAGGTTTCACTCTGTTTTCTCCTATATGGATACATGTAGTTGGAACTCTAAATCAAACACGGTTTGTTCTAGCTCTTTGAAACTTGGCACAATAATGTAGTTCCAAGTTCTATCGCTATGGTTTGTGTGCTATTGAAGTAGCCCCAAGCAGAGACTGACGAGAATCCCTTTCATAGAAAGGCGTTGCCAGGCTTCCAAAAAACTGCGAGTTTCCTGAAATCTCAGCAAACATTTTTTCACCCAGTCTTGATGATACTTCCACTTAATGATCAGTACACCAATCCCACTTGGCTCACCAAATTTCGTTCTTCTAGGTTAAACCGTTCCTTTGCAGTAATCGTTTTCATATTTAGGTTTCACTCTGTTTTCTCCTATATGGATACATGTAGTTGGAACTCTAAATCAAACACGGTTTGTGCTAGCTCTTTGAAGCTTGGCACAATAATGTAGTTCCAAGTTCTATCGCTATGGTTTGTGTGCTATTGAAGTAGCCACAAGCAGAGACTGACGAGAATCCCTTTCATTGAAAGGGGTTGCCAGGCTTCCAAAAAACTGCGAGTATCCTGAAATCTCAGCAAACATTTTTTCACCCAGTCTTGATGATACTTCCATTTAATGATCAGTACACCAATCCCACTTGGCTCACCAAATTTCGTTCTTCTAGGTTAAACCGTTCCTTTGCAGTAATCGTTTTCATATTTAGGTTTCACTCTGTTTTCTCCTATATGGAAACATGTAATTGGAACTCTAAATCAAGCACGGTTTGTGCTAGCTCTTTGAAACTTGGCACAATAATGTAGTTCCAAGTTCTATCGCTATGGTTTGTGTGCTATTGAAGTAGCCCCAAGCAGAGACTGACGAGAATCCCTTTCATAGAAAGGCGTTGCCAGGCTTCCAAAAAACTGCGAGTTTCCTGAAATCTCAGCAAACATTTTTTCACCCAGTCTTGATGATACTTCCACTTAATGATCAGTACACCAATCCCACTTGGCTCACCAAATTTCGTTCTTCTAGGTTAAACCGTTCCTTTGCAGTAACCGTTTTCATGTTTAGGTTTCACTCTGTTTTCTCCTATATGGATACATGTATTTGGAACTCTAAATCAAACACGGTTTGTGCTAGCACTTTGAAACTTGGCACAATAATGTAGTTCCAAGTTCTATCGCTATGGTTTGTGTGCTATTGAAGTAGCCCCAAGCAGAGACTGACGAGAATCCCTTTCATAGAAAGGGGTTGCCAGGCTTCCAAAAAACTGCGAGTATCCTGAAATCTCAGCAAACATTTTTTCACCCAGTCTTGATGATACTTCCATTTAATGATCAGTACACCAATCCCACTTGGCTCACCAAATTTCGTTCTTCTAGGTTAAACCGTTCCTTTGCAGTAATCGTTTTCATATTTAGGTTTCACTCTGTTTTCTCCGATGGATACATGTAGTTGGAACTCTAAATCAAGCACGGTTTGTGCTAGCTCTTTGAAACTTGGCACAATAATGTAGTTCCAAGTTCTATCGCTATGCTTTGTGTGCTATTGAAGTAGCCCCAAGCAGAGACTGACGAGAATCCCTTTCATTGAAAGGGGTTGCCAAGCTTCCAGAAAACTACTAGTTTCCTGAAATCTCAGCAAACATTTTTTCACCCAATCTTGATGATACTTCCATTTAATGATCAGTACACCAATCCCACTTGGCTCACCAAATTTCGTCCTTCTAGGTTAAACCGTTCCTTTGTAGTAATCATTTTCATATTTAGGTTTCACTCTGTTTTCTCCTATATAGATACATGTAGTTGGAACTCTAAATTAAACACGGTTTGTGCAAGCTCTTTGAAACTTGGCACAGTAATGTAGTTCCAAGTTCTATTGCTATGGTTTGTGTGCTATTGAAGTAGCCCCAAGCAGAGACTGACGAGAATCCCTTTCATTGAAAGGGGTTGCCAAGCTTCCAAAAAACTACGAGTTTCCTGAAATCTCAGCAAACATTTTTTCATCCAATCATGATGATACTTCTATTTAATGATCAGTACACCAATCCCACTTGACTCACCAAATTTCGTTCTTCTAGGTTAAACCGTTCCTTTGCAGTAACCGTTTTCATGTTTAGGTTTCACTCTGTTTTCTCCTATATGGATACATGTAGTTGGAACTCTAAATCAAACACGGTTTGTGCTAGCACTTTGAAACTTGGCACAATAATGTAGTTCCAAGTTCTATCGCTATGGTTTGTGTGCTATTGAAGTAGCCCCAAGCAGAGACTGACGAGAATCCTTTCATAGAAAGGGGTTGCCAGGCTTCCAAAAAACTGCGAGTATCCTGAAATCTCAGCAAACATTTTTTCACCCAGTCTTGATGATACTTCCATTTAATGATCAGTACACCAATCCCACTTGGCTCACCACATTTCGTTCTTCTAGGTTAAACCGTTCCTTTGCAGTAATCGTTTTCATATTTAGGTTTCACTCTGTATTCTCCTATATGGATACATGTAGTTGGAACTCTAAATCAAGCACGGTTTGTGCTAGCTCTTTGAAACTTGGCACAATAATGTAGTTCCAAGTTCTATCGCTATGGTTTGTGTGCTATTGAAGTAGCCCCAAGCAGAGACTGACGAGAATCCCTTTCATTGAAAGGGGTTGCCAAGCTTCCAAAAACTGCGAGTTTCCTGAAATCGCAGCAAACATTTTTCACCCAATCTTTATGATACTTCCATTTAATGATCAGTACACCAATCCCACTTGGCTCACCAAATTTCGTTCTTCTAGGTTAAATCGTTCCTTTGCAGTAACCGTTTTCATGTTTAGGTTTCACTCTGTTTTCTCCTATATAGATACGTGTAGTTGGAACTCTAAATCAAACACGGTTTGTGCTAGCTCTTTGAAACTTGGCACAATAATGTAGTTCCAAGTTCTATCGCTATGGTTTGTGTGCTATTGAAGTAGCCCCAAGCAGAGACTGACTAGAATCCCTTTCATTGAAAGGGGTTGCCAAGCTTCCAAAAAACTGCGAGATTCCTGAAATCTCAGCAAACATTTTTTCACCCAATCTTGATGATACTTGCAGGTAGTGATCAGTACATGAATCCCACTTGGCTCACTAAATTTCGTTCTTCTAGGTTAAACCGGTCCTTTGCAGTAACCCTTTTCATGTTTAGGTTTTACTCTGTTTTCTCCAATATGGATACATGTAGTTGGAACTCTAAATCAAACACGGTTTGTGCTACCTCTTTGAAACTTGGCACAATAATGTAGTTCCAAGTACTGTCGCTATGATTTGTGTGCTTTTGAAGTAGCCCCAAGCAGAGACTGACGAGAATCCCTTTCATTGAAAGGGGTTATCAAGCTTCCAAGAAACTACGATTTTCCTGAAATCTCAGCAAACATTTTTTCACCCAATATTGATGATACTTGCAGGTAGTGATCAGTACACGAATCCCACTTGGCTCACCAAATTTCGTTGTTCTAGGTTAAAACGTTCCTTTGCAGTAACCGTTTTCATGATTAGGTTTCACTCTGTTTTCTCCTATATGGATACATGTAGTTGGAACTCTAAATCAAACACGGTTTGTTCTAGCTCTTTGAAACTTGGCACAATAATGTAGTTCCAAGTTCTATCGCTATGGTTTGTGTGCTATTGAAGTAGCCCCAAGCAGAGACTGACGAGAATCCCTTTCATAGAAAGGCGTTGCCAGGCTTCCAAAAAAACTGCGAGTTTCCTGAAATCTCAGCAAACATTTTTTCACCCAGTCTTGATGATACTTCCACTTAATGATCAGTACACCAATCCCACTTGGCTCACCAAATTTCGTTCTTCTAGGTTAAACCGTTCCTTTGCAGTAATCGTTTTCATATTTAGGTTTCACTCTGTTTTCTCCTATATAGATACATGTAGTTGGAACTCTAAATCAAACATGGTTTGTGCTAGCACTTTGAAACTTGGCACAATAATGTAGTTCCAAGTTCTATCGCTATGGTTTGTGTGCTATTGAAGTAGCCCCAAGCAGAGACTGACGAGAATCCCTTTCATTGAAAGGGGTTGCCAAGCTTCCAAAAAACTGCGAGTTTCCTGAAATCTCAGCAAACATTTTTTCACCCAATCATGATGATACTTCTATTTAATGATCAGTACACCAATCCCACTTGGCTCACCAAATTTCGATCTTCTAGGTTAAACCGTTCCTTTGCAGTAACCGTTTTCATGTTTAGGTTTCACTCTGTTTTCTCCTATATGGATACATGTAGTTGGAACTCTAAATCAAACACGGTTTGTGCTAGCACTTTGAAACTTGGCACAATAATGTAGTTCCAAGTTCTATCTCTATGGTTTGTGTGCTATTGAAGTAGCCCCAAGCAGAGACTGACGAGAATCCCTTTCATCGAAAGGGGTTGCCAGGCTTCCAAAAAACTGCGAGTATCCTGAAATCTCAGCAAACATTTTTTCACCCAGTCTTGATGATACTTCCATTTAATGATCAGTACACCAATCCCACTTGGCTCACCAAATTTCGTTCTTCTAGGTTAAACCGTTCCTTTGCAGTAATCGTTTTCATATTTAGGTTTCACTCTGTTTTCTCCTATATGGATACATGTAGTTGGAACTCTAAATCAAACACGGTTTGTGCTAGCTCTTTGAAACTTGGCACAATAATGTAGTTCCAAGTTCTATTGCTATGGTTTGTGTGCTATTGAAGTAGCCCCAAGCAGAGACTGACGAGAATCCCTTTCATTGAAAGGGGTTGCCAAGCTTCCAAAAAAGTACGAGTTTCCTGAAATCTCAGCAAACATTTTTTCATCCAATCATGATGATACTTCTATTTAATGATCAGTACACCAATCCCACTTGACTCACCAAATTTCGTTCTTCTAGGTTAAACCGTTCCTTTGCAGTAACCGTTTTCATGTTTAGGTTTCACTCTGTTTTCTCCTATATGGATACATGTAGTTGGAACTCTAAATCAAACACGGTTTGTGCTAGCACTTTGAAACTTGGCACAATAATGTAGTTCCAAGTTCTATCGCTATGGTTTGTGTGCTATTGAAGTAGCCCCAAGCAGAGACTGACGAGAATCCCTTTCATAGAAAGGGGTTGCCAGGCTTCCAAAAAACTGCGAGTATCCTGAAATCTCAGCAAACATTTTTTCACCCAGTCTTGATGATACTTCCATTTAATGATCAGTACACCAATCCCACTTGGCTCACCACATTTCGTTCTTCTAGGTTAAACCGTTCCTTTGCAGTAATCGTTTTCATATTTAGGTTTCACTCTGTTTTCTCCTATATGGATACATGTAGTTGGAACTCTAAATCAAGCACGGTTTGTGCTAGCTCTTTGAAACTTGGCACAATAATGTAGTTCCAAGTTCTATCGCTATGGTTTGTGTGCTATTGAAGTAGCCCCAAGCAGAGACTGACGAGAATCCCTTTCATTGAAAGGGGTTGCAAAGCTTCCAAAAAACTACAAATTTCCTGAAATCTCAGCAAACATTTTTTCACCCAATCTTGATGATACTTTCAGGTAGTGATCAGTACACGAATCCCACTTGGCTCACCAAATTTCGTTCTTCTAGGTTAAACCGTTCCTTTGCAGTAACCGTTTTCATGTTTAGGTTTCACTCTGTTTTCTCCTATATGGATACATGTAGTTGGAACTCTAAATCAAACACGGTTTGTGCTAGCTCTTTGAAACTTGGCACAATAATGTAGTTCCAAGTTCTATCGCTATGGTTTGTGTGCTATTGAAGTAGCCCCAAGCAGAGACTGACGAGAATCCCTTTCATTGAAAGGGGTTGCCAAGCTTCCAAAAAACTGCGAGTTTCCTGAAATCGCAGCAAACATTTTTTCACCCAATCTTTATGATACTTCCATTTAATGATCAGTACACCAATCCCACTTGGCTCACCAAATTTCGTTCTTCTAGGTTAAATCGTTCCTTTGCAGTAACCGTTTTCATGTTTAGGTTTCACTCTGTTTTCTCCTATATGGATACATGTAGTTGGAACTCTAAATGAAACACGGTTTGTGCTAGCTCTTTGAAACTTGGCACAATAATGTAGTTCCAAGTTCTATGGCTATGGTTTGTGTGATATTGAAGTAGCCCCAAGCAGAGACTGACGAGAATCCCTTTCATTGAAAGGGGTTATCAAGCTTCCAAAAAACTACGAGTTTCCTGAAATCTCAGCTAACATTTTTTCACCCAATCTTGATGATACTTCCATTTAATGATCAGTACACCAATCCCACTTGGCTCACCAAATTTCGTTCTTCTAGTTTAAATCGTTCCTTTGCAGTAACTGTTTTCATGTTTAGGTTTCACTCTGTTTTCTCCTATATGGATACATGTAGTTGGAACTCTAAATCAAACACGGTTTGTGCTAGCTCTTTGAAACTTGGCACAATAATGTAGTTCCAAGTTCTTTCGCTATGGTTTGTGTGCTATTGAAGTAGCACCAAGCAGAGACTGATGAGAATCCCTTTCATTGAAAGGGGTTGCCAAGCTTCCAAAAAATTACGAGTTTCCTGAAATCTCAGCAAACATTTTTCACCCAATATTGATGATACTTGCAGGTAGTGATCAGTACACGAATCTCACTTGGCTCACTAAATTTCGTTCATCTAGGTTAAACCGTTCCTTTGCAGGAACCGTTTTCATGTTTAGGTTTCACTCTGTTTTCTCCTATATGGATACATGTAGTTGGAAAACTAAATCAAACACGGTTTGTGCTAGCTCTTTGAAACTTGGCACAATAATATAGTTCCAAGTTCTGTCACTATGATTTGTCTGCTTTTGAAGTAGCCCCAAGCAGAGACTGACGAGAATCCCTTTCATTGAAAGGGGTTATCAAGCTTCCAAAAAACTACGAGTTTCCTGAAATCTCAGCAAACATTTTTTCACCCAATCTTGATGATACTTGCAGGTAGTGATCAGTACACGAATCCCACTTGGCTCACCAAATTTCGTTGTTCTAGGTTAAAACGTTCCTTTGCAGTAACCGTTTTCATGATTAGGTTTCACTCTGTTTTCTCCTATATGGATACATGTAGTTGGAACTCTAAATCAAACACGGTTTGTTCTAGCTCTTTGAAACTTGGCACAATAATGTAGTTCCAAGTTCTATCGCTATGGTTTGTGTGCTATTGAAGTAGCCCCAAGCAGAGACTGACGAGAATCCCTTTCATAGAAAGGCGTTGCCAGGCTTCCAAAAAACTGCGAGTTTCCTGAAATCTCAGCAAACATTTTTTCACCCAGTCTTGATGATACTTCCACTTAATGATCAGTACAAAAATCCCACTTGGCTCACCAAATTTCGTTCTTCTAGGTTAAACCGTTCCTTTGCAGTAATCGTTTTCATATTTAGGTTTCACTCTGTTTTCTCCTATATAGATACATGTAGTTGGAACTCTAAATCAAACATGGTTTGTGCTAGCTCTTTGAAACTTGGCACAATAATGTAGTTCCAAGTTCTATCGCTATGGTTTGTGTGCTATTGAAGTAGCCCCAAGCAGAGACTGACGAGAATCCCTTTCATTGAAAGGGGTTGCCAAGCTTCAAAAAACTGCGAGTTTCCTGAAATCTCAGCAAACATTTTTTCACCCAATCATGATGATACTTCTATTTAATGATCAGTACACCAATCGCACTTGGCTCACCAAATTTCGTTCTTCTAGGTTAAACCGTTCCTTTGCAGTAACCGTTTTCATGTTTAGGTTTCACTCTGTTTTCTCCAATATGGATACATGTAGTTGGAACTCTAAATCAAACACGGTTTGTGCTAGCACTTTGAAACTTGGCACAATAATGTAGTTCCAAGTTCTATCGCTATGGTTTGTGTGCTATTGAAGTAGCCCCAAGCAGAGACTGACGAGAATCCCTTTCATAGAAAGGGGTTGCCAGGCTTCCAAAAAACTGCGAGTATCCTGAAATCTCAGCAAACATTTTTTCACCCAGTCTTGATGATACTTCCATTTAATGATCAGTACACCAATCCCACTTGGCTCACCAAATTTCGTTCTTCTAGGTTAAACCGTTCCTTTGCAGTAATCGTTTTCATATTTAGGTTTCACTCTGTTTTCTCCTATATGGATACATGTAGTTGGAACTCTAAATCAAGCACGGTTTGTGCTAGCTCTTTGAAACTTGGCACAATAATGTAGTTCCAAGTTCTATCGCTATGGTTTGTGTGCTATTGAAGTAGCCCCAAGCAGAGACTGACGAGAATCCCTTTCATTGAAAGGGGTTGCCAGGCTTCCAAAAAACTGCGAGTATCCTGAAATCTCAGCAAACATTTTTCACCCAGTCTTGATGATACTTCCATTTAATGATCAGTACACCAATCCCACTTGGCTCACCAAATTTCGTTCTTCTAGGTTAAACAGTTCCTTTGCAGTAATCGTTTTCATATTTAGGTTTCACTCTGTTTTCTCCTATATGGATACATGTAGTTGGAACTCTAAATCAAGCACGGTTTGTGCTAGCTCTTTGAAGCTTGGCACAATAATGTAGTTCCAAGTTCTATCGCTATGGTTTATGTGCTATTGAAGTAGCCACAAAGCAGAGACTGACGAGAATCCCTTTCATTGAAAGGGGTTGCCAGGCTTCCAAAAAACTGCGAGTATCCTGAAATCTCAGCAAACATTTTTTTCACCCAGTCTTGATGATACTTCCATTTAATGATCAGTACACCAATCCCACTTGGCTCACCAAATTTCGTTCTTCTAGGTTAAACCGTTCCTTTGCAGTAATCGTTTTCATATTTAGGTTTCACTCTGTTTTCTCCTATATGGATACATGTAATTGGAACTCTAAATCAAGCACGGTTTGTGCTAGCTCTTTGAAACTTGGCACAATAATGTAGTTCCAAGTTCTATCGCTATGGTTTGTGTGCTATTGAAGTAGCCCCAAGCAGAGACTGACGAGAATCCCTTTCATAGAAAGGCGTTGCCAGGCTTCCAAAAAACTGCGAGTTTCCTGAAATCTCAGCAAACATTTTTTCACCCAGTCTTGATGATACTTCCACTTAATGATCAGTACACCAATCCCACTTGGCTCACCAAATTTCGTTCTTCTAGGTTAAACCGTTCCTTTGCAGTATCCGTTTTCATGTTTAGGTTTCACTCTGTTTTCTCCTATATGGATACATGTATTTGGAACTCTAAATCAAAACACGGTTTGTGCTAGCACTTTGAAACTTGGCACAATAATGTAGTTCCAAGTTCTATCGCTATGGTTTGTGTGCTATTGAAGTAGCCCCAAGCAGAGACTGACGAGAATCCCTTTCATAGAAAGGGGTTGCCAGGCTTCCAAAAAACTGCAAGTATCCTGAAATCTCAGCAAACATTTTTTCACCCAGTCTTGATGATACTTCCATTTAATGATCAGTACACCAATCCCACTTGGCTCACCAAATTTCGTTCTTCTAGGTTAAACCGTTCCTTTGCAGTAATCGTTTTCATATTTAGGTTTCACTCTGTTTTCTCCTATGGATACATGTAGTTGGAACTCTAAATCAAGCACGGTTTGTGCTAGCTCTTTGAAACTTGGCACAATAATGTAGTTCCAAGTTCTATCGCTATGCTTTGTGTGCTATTGAAGTAGCCCCAAGCAGAGACTTACGAGAATCCCTTTCATTGAAAGGGGTTGCCAAGCTTCCAGAAAACTACAAGTTTCCTGAAATCTCAGCAAACATTTTTTCACCCAATCTTGATGATACTTCCATTTAATGATCAGTACACCAATCCCACTTGGCTCACCAAATTTCGTCCTTCTAGGTTAAACCGTTCCTTTGTAGTAATCATTTTCATATTTAGGTTTCACTCTGTTTTCTCCTATATAGATACATGTAGTTGGAACTCTAAATTAAACACGGTTTGTGCTAGCTCTTTGAAACTTGGCACAATAATGTAGTTCCAAGTTCTATTGCTATGGTTTGTGTGCTATTGAAGTAGCCCCAAGCAGAGACTGACGAGAATCACTTTCATTGAAAGGGGTTGCCAAGCTTCCAAAAAACTACGAGTTTCCTGAAATCTCAGCAAACATTTTTTCATCCAATCATGATGATACTTCTATTTAATGATCAGTACACCAATCCCACTTGACTCACCAAATTTCGTTCTTCTAGGTTAAACCGTTCCTTTGCAGTAACCGTTTTCATGTTTAGGTTTCACTCTGTTTTCTCCTATATGGATACATGTATTTGGAACTCTAAATCAAACACGGTTTGTGCTAGCACTTTGAAACTTGGCACAATAATGTAGTTCCAAGTTCTATCGCTATGGTTTGTGTGCTATTGAAGTAGCCCCAAGCAGAGACTGACGAGAATCCCTTTCATAGAAAGGGGTTGCCAGTTTTCCAAAAAACTGCGAGTATCCTGAAATCTCAGCAAACATTTTTTCACCCAGTCTTGATGATACTTCCATTTAATGATCAGTACACCAATCCCACTTGGCTCACCACATTTCGTTCTTCTAGGTTAAACCGTTCCTTTGCAGTAATCGTTTTCATATTTAGGTTTCACTCTGTTTTCTCCTATATGGATACATGTAGTTGGAACTCTAAATCAAGCACGGTTTGTGCTAGCTCTTTGAAACTTGGCACAATAATGTAGTTCCAAGTTCTATCGCTATGGTTTGTGTGCTATTGAAGTAGCCCCAAGCAGAGACTGACGAGAATCCCTTTCATTG